>NC_057796.1:166067986-166238124 GCF_018294505.1 Triticum aestivum | reverse complement strand
CCGGCCGCCTCCTCGCCGCCTTCCTGTCCTCCTTCGGCGCCGCTCCGGCCGAGCTCGAGCCCGAGCCGGCGAGCTCCCTGAGATCTCGATCCAGTTTTCTGTAGCAGGTTGACTTTTCCCGATCCCAAATTTTCTCCAAGTCTTTCATTTCTACAGCAAGTGCCCATGTTCAACAGTGCATAACTCTTTGCATGTAGCTCTGTTTCACGCGTGTAATATGTCAAATTGTTAGCCTCGTGATGCTCTACATTTTGTTCAATTGCACCATGTTCATTAGAGGTCATATTGATGGCCAAAGCTCTGGTGCAAGAGTGCTAGTTGCTGTTATCTGCTGGTTCTTATCAGAACTTGGAGATTTGTCTTTTTTGTGTCATTTAATCTGTGCATCTTATGGGCATGAGCTCTACATGTGTTTTGTTGTATGCCATGCCATCTTTCCAGTGGGTTATGCCATGTATTTTTTTGAGCTCTGTGGTGACTAGCACAAGCATGCAAACTAGGCTCCGTAATGTTTCTGATTTCAGGGACTTAGTGATTTCTCTGTCTTTGTCTTCTGTTATTTTGTTGCCATGTAAACTTGATGCTATAGAGAGATCCATGCATATTTTGGAGATGTTCAGTAAGGATGTTTTGTAGATATAGTTGTAATAGTTACATTCCTGCCCTTGTTTGCAATTATGGAGTGCCATAGAATGACTCAATCTTGCTCTAGTTTTGCTATAAAATATTTCTGGCAGATTGTTTACGTGTTATTCAATTTTGCCAAGCTTATTGTAGTTGATCCATACATGCTATGCTTTTGTTCTTGCCATGGATAGCTTCATAAACATGCCATATTGCTTTGGGTATGCTTGTTTTGTCATGCATTCCTTTGTGGTGAGTGCATCAAGCTCACAAACATGCCTTCATATCGTTATTTCTGCCATGCTTTGTTTTCTGCCAAGTCTGAAACCTGATAACAAAACTTGCTATGTTTACATGCTTGCCATCATATCTTCTGGTCCTTTTTGGCTTATGGTCAGTAAGGGACTTTTGTCATATGCATTTAGTAGAATACTGCCATGCCTTGTTTTGCTATGTTAAGTTCCTATAGCATGTTGATTTCGTGCTCTGAACATTGCTACCTGATGCTGTTTTCTGCCATGTCCAGTAATTTCACCAAGTCTGTGATCCTGTTATCTTTTGCACTTTTGCCATGCTTGTTTGAGCCTGTTATGTTGTGAACTAGCCGTAGCTTACTGTTCATATTTTGTCAAGCATCTCCTGTAGATTACTGCCATATGGTTTGTTGCTATATTGGAGTGCTGTAGCTTTGTAACTTGTTGCACTTTAAGTGCTATCATGCTGTTAATCGCAGATTCGTGTCATTCTTGTTTTGCTTGCCATTTGCAAACCGTGCATCCGTTTCCGGTGAACTTTATATCGATTTCTACCAAAATCATCTCATCTTTCCAGTGGCATGCTTGGTTTGCCAAGTTACTGCCTTGTTCATCATTTTCCTTCCGGAGCACGCATATGCATCGAATATCATATCTCGCATATCATACATGTTTTGCATCATGTTGCTTGTGCATTTCTCGTGGTTGATAGTGGTTCCGTTGCTTGTGTTCTTGTCTTGGGTAGATCCAGGAGACGAGTTCGTGAACGAGGAACCTGTTGAGTACGCTTACGAGGATCAAGCTTTCGATAACTCTGAGAACCTTGCAGGCAAGATGACCACCCCTCGAAATCACTTCTATCTTTGCTTTGCTAGTTGTTCGTTCTATTGCCATGCCGCGTTACCTATCACTTGCTATATCATGTCTCCCATATTGCCATGTCAGCCCCTAACCATCCTTTCCTAGCAAACCGTTGTTTGGCTATGTTACCGCTTTTGCTCAGCCCCTCTTATAGCGTTGCTAGTTGCAGGTGAAGTTGAAGTTTGTTCCATGTTGGAACATGGATATGTTGGGATATCACAATATCTCTTATTTAATTAATGCATCTATATATTTGGTTAAGGGTGGAAGGCTCGGCCTTATGCCTGGTGTTTTGTTCCACTCTTGCCGCCCTAGTTTCTGTCTTACCGGTATTATGTTCCTTGAGTTTGCGTTCCTTACGCGGTTGGGTGATTTATGGAACCCCTTGACAGTTCGCCTTGAATAAAACTCCTCCAGCAAGGCCCAACCTTGGTTTTACCATTTGCCACCTAAGCCTTTTCCCCCGGGTTTTCGTGAGCCCGAGGGTCATCTTATTTTAACCCCGGGCCAGTGTTCCTCTGAGTGCTGGTCCAATCTAGAGCACCGTGCGGGACCGTCCCTTGACAACTTGGGTTATGTTGGTACCTGTACGCTTCGCTCATCCGTTGTGCCCTGAGAACGAGATATGTGCAGCTCCTATCGGGATTTGTCGGCACGTTCGGGGGCTTTGCTGGTCTTGTTTTACCATTGTCGAAATGTCTTGTAAACCGGGATTCCGAGACTGATCGGGTTTTTCTGGGAGAAGGTTTATCCTTCGTTGACCGTGAGAGCTTATGATGGGCTAAGTTGGGACACCCCTGCAGGATATTATCTTTCGAAAGCCGTGCCCGCGGTTATGAGGCAGATGGGAATTTGTTAATGTCCGGTTGTAGAGAACTTGTCACTTGACCCAATTAAAATACGTCAACTGTGTGAGTAGCCGTGATGGTCTCTTCTCGGCGGAGTCCGGGAAGTGAACACGGTTTGAGTTATGTATGACGTAAGTAGGAGTTCAGGATCACTTCTTGGTCATTGCTAGATGACGACGTTCCGTTGCTTCTCTCCTCGCTCTCATTTGCGTATGTTAGCCACCATATATGCTTATTGCCGCTGCAGCTCCACCTCACTACACCATCCTTTCCTATAAGCTTAAATAGTCTTGATCTCGTGGGTGTGAGATTGCTGAGTCCTCGTGACTCACAGATTCTACCAAAACAGTTGCAGGTGCCGACGGTACCAGTGCAGATGATGGGATCGATCTCAAGTGGGAGTTCGATGAGGAACGTGGTCGTTACTATGTGTCTTTTCCTGATGATCAGTAGTGGAGCCAAGTTGGGACGATCGGGGATCTAGCATTTGGGGTTATCTTATTTTCATCTGGATTTTGACCGTAGTCGGTCTATATGTGTGTATTTTGGATGATGTATGAATTATATTTATGTATTGTGTGAAGTGGCGATTGTAAGCTAACTCTTTATCCCATTCTTGTTCATTACATGGGATTGTGTGAAGATGACCCTTCTTGCGACAAAACCACTATGCGGTTATGCCTCTAAGTCGTGCCTCGACACGTGGGAGATATAGCCGCATCGTGGGCGTTACAAGTTGGTATCAGAGCCATCCCCGACTTAGGAGCCCCCTGCTTGATCGAATCGCTGGCGTTGTTGAGTCTAGAATAAAAAATGCTTTGAGTCTTAGGATTATATATATCGGCGAGTAGGATTCTTTTTACTCCTCAGTCCCTTCGTCGCTCTGGTGAGGTCTCCTGACGTAGAAGTTTTGACTATTCTCTCCTCAAATTTCACTAATTTTTTTTAGGATCACGCGGGTATCTTGGAATCGTTCTGATGGTTTTGTGACGAGAACATTGTTCTTGGTGCCTCCTGACATTTAGGAGTTGTGGCAGTGTCCCGGGGAGTTGAGCTCCCAGGTGTTGTCATCACAATTTTATCGTTGCAGTTCTGGAATACCTGAGTTTCGCCGACATTGAAATCTCTTTTATGCAGTTGTTGGTGAGATCACCTCGATGCCACCCAGTACTGGGGCGGGAGTTCGGGAGTATTGCCATAACTTGTATAATGGATGCTTTTCGAAGGTTGAGGTAAACGATTTCCGAAGGTTTCTTGGTTATGTGTTGACGGATGGATACAGCTGGATCTTGGGATTGCTAGTTTGGGTGATATATTTTGTGTCCCCTGTATCCCCAACACCAGATTGCATAACCAGAAAGTTTCGGGAGTTTATAAGTGGGAATTCAAGTAGCCTTAGGATATCTTTCCGACAGACGCATGATATGAGATTGGGGTTCGACGTCTAGTGGTCCGCCTGTACACGGTTGGTTTTACAGTGGTCTCATAGTGTCTTAAAGAGTCCTTGGCTATGCCGACTTGGGGACGCTTCGTATGTCATGTGCACAGCCTTGTACATGATGGTGCTGTACGATTGAGCCCGTGTGGGCCCCACCACGAAAATTTCGGACGAAATCTCTATCATATGTTTTTTCCGGCTTATTCTGCAAGCCAATACTTTGTTTTATTTTGAATTGTGGTATTCGAGTTGCTTCGAAGTCATATGTTGATTCCATATCTTTTTCTAAGTGGCTTCTCAACTTATGGAAGTGTGATGATTTACTACGGAATTCATTCGTTCATCTTCGTTCGAATGTTTATTGTGAAGACTATATGTTGCAATTTCTATCCGTTGATTCTACTTATCTATTTGTCTATCAAGATGCTAACGGATGTCACCCTCTTCAGGATGGCTCCGCCAACGCGTCAGAATCCGGATCGCAATGAAGGGAGTCAAGCGAACCCTCCGCCACCACCTCCGCCATGGCAAGCTATCATGGCAGCCACCAACGCCAATGCTCAGATGATTCTGCAACTCTTGCAAGAACGCACCCAAGGGCAAGGCAATCAAGGCAATCAAGGTCAAGGCAACAATCAGCCTCACTTTGCTACTCTCAACCAGTTTCTCGCAAATCAGCCTAAGTCTTTCAGCTACTGTGCTGAGGCCACGGATGCCGATGATTGGCTCGTGGACATCAACAAGCATTTTGAATGTAGCAATGTCAGGCCTGAGGACTATGTCAAGTTCGCTTCTTTTCAGCTCAAGGACCAAGCTGCTGATTGGTTTCAGCAATACAAAGATTCCAGAGGAGGTCGTGTGATCACTTGGACTGACTTCTATCGGGACTTCAAAGCGCACCACATTCCACAAAGTGTTGTTGAGAGCAAGCGTGAGGAGTTCCGCAATCTCAAGCAAGGCAACATGTCCGTGTATGAATACAACATCCAGTTTCAGAAACTTGCTCGCTTTGCTAAACAAGACGTTCCTGATGAAAAGAGCATGATCTATCACTTCAGAGGTGGCCTTAAAGAGGATCTGCAGTTAGCTCTCGTTCCTGTTGAGCCTACTCAGTTTGATCAATTCTATAACATGGCACTGAAGCAAGAGGCTGCTCAGCTCAAGTGTGAGGCTTCTAAGAAGAGAGTCAGGGACGCAGTTCAGTCTTCTTCTTCCTCACTTGTGGCAGCTAAGCAACAGAAGTTCTGGTTGCCTCCTCCTCCTCCGTTTTGTCAGCCTTACCAGCAGAAGAACAAAGGTGGCCATGGTTCTTCCAACTCTAGCTATCAGAACAAGTCTCAGAATCAAGCTCCAAAGTCCAATGCTCCTTATCACCGTCCACTCTCAGAGGTGACTTGCAACAAGTGTCAGCAGAAAGGTCACTATGCTAACAAATGCTTCAACCAAAGGCGCCTTCCGCCTCCTCCTCCCGTCAGATCTTCCAGCAATGCAGTGGTCAAGCATAATCCAAAGTCTGCAAAGGTGAACATGATGAATGCAACTCAAGCGGAGGAATCTACTGATGTGATAATGGGTAATCTTCCTGTTAATGATATTCCTGCAAAAGTCTTATTTGATACTGGTGCATCGCTTTGTTTCATGTCAAGACCATTTTTTGCCAAGCATGAATTCACTTGGTCTTATCTGGATAAACCATTGGGTGTTGTTTCTCCGGGAAAGTCAATGAGATCCAACTCGATAGTTCCGGATGTTTCCATCAAGATGGGAAACTATAAATTTCTGTCTTCTCCAGTTGTTCTTGGTGACTCGGATATTGATCTAATTCTTGGGATGGACTGGCTTTCTAAGCACAAGGCTCAACTTGATTGTGTTGCCAGGGAAATTCAATTGACACACTCTTCTGAGGATGTGATTATTTATGCCGCTCGTGATGAAACCATTCGGTTTTTTTTATCTCTATGAGAAGGGCGAATTGAATGCCATCTCTTAGATTCCAGTCGTTTGTGAGTATCAAGATGTTTTTCCAGAAGAGCTTCCGGGTATGCCTCCTCATCGGCCAGTTGAGTTCGTTATCGAACTAGAGCCTGGCACTGAACCCGTTTGCAAGCGTCCATACAAGCTTGGACCCAACAAGCTGAAGGAATTGAAGAAACAACTCGATGAACAAGAGCGTCTGGGTTTGATTAGACCGAGTTCTTCTCCATGGGGTTGTGGTGTTCTTTTTGTCAAGAAGAAGGATGGCACGGACCGACTTTGTGTCGACTACCGTCCATTGAACAAGAAGACAATCAAGAACAAGTATCCACTTCCCAACATCAATGAGCTATTCGAGCAACTCAAAGGTGCTAAAGTATTCTCCAAGCTTGACCTTCGTATGGGTTATCATCAGATTCGCATTCGTGAAGAAGATATTCCCAAGACAGCATTCAGAATAAGCTTTGGTTCTTATGAATATACTGTCGTGTCTTTCGGTCTTGTCAATGCTCCTCCAGTTTTCTCTCCGATGATGAATTTCATCTTCAACCCCTATACCAATGAATTCGTCCTGGTGTATCTCGATGATATCTTGGTCTTCTCCAAGAATAAGAAGGATCATGCCAAACATTTGCGATTGGTGCTCGACAAGCTCAGAGAGTATCAATTCTATGCGAAGTTCTCAAAATGTGAGTTTTGGCTTGATGAAGTTCTTTTCCTTGGTCACATCATCTCTGCCAAGGGCATCGCTGTTAATCCCGAGAAGGTGTCCGCAATTGTGAATTGGGAACCTCCTCAGAATGTCAAGCAGCTCCGCAGTTTTCTTGGTCTTGCAAGCTATTGCCGAAGATCCGTTGAGAATTTCTCCAAGATTGCAAAGCCTCTTTCCAACCTCCTCCAGAAGCATGTGAAGTATGTCTGGTCTCCTGAGTGTGACGTTGCTTTCAACAATCTCAAAGAGAAACTCGTCACCGCTCCTGTCTTGACTCCTCCTGATGAATCCAAACCATTTGAAGTTTTCTGTGATGCTTCTCTTCAAGGCCTCGGTGCTGTGTTAATGCAAGAGAAGAAAGTTGTGGCCTATACCTCTCGTCAGTTGAAGCCCAACGAGAAGAACTACCCCACTCACGATCTTGAGTTGGCGGCAGTTGTCCATGGATTAATAACGTGGAGACATCTCTTGTTGGGAAGACAAGTGGACATTTTCACCGATCACAAGAGTCTCAAGTACATCTTCACTCAGCCCAACCTCAACCTCAGGAAGACTCGATGGGTCGAAATGATTCAAGAGTACAATCCGAGTATTGAATATACTCCAGGCAAAGCAAATGTCATTGCAGATGCTTTAAGCAGGAAGGCTTATTGCAACAGCTTAATTCTCAAGCCTTTCCAACCGGACCTTTGTGAAGCTTTCCGCAAGCTGAATCTCCAAGTTGTTCCTCAAGGCTTTCTTGCCAACCTCATAGTCTCTCCTACTTTGGAAGATCAAATTCGTGAGGCACAACTTCTTGATGCCATGGTGAAGAAGGTGAAACGTGGTATCGACAAGGGTCTTTCCAAATACAAGTGCTATCGCATTGATGACAGAGACACTTTATTCTTCAAGGACCGGATTGTGGTTCCTAAAGGTGATCTAAGGAAAGTCATAATGAACGAGGCGCACAATTCTCTTCTGTCCATTCATCCTGGAAGTACGAAGATGTATCATGACCTCGAGCAGTCGTATTGGTGGACTCGAATGAAGCGAGAAATTGCTCAATTCGTGAATGAATGTGATGTCTGTCGAAGAGTGAAAGCAGAACACCAACGACCAGCTGGTCTCCTCCAACCTCTTCCTATCCTAGAATGGAAGTTTGATCATATCGAAATGGACTTCGTGACTGGTTTTCCAAAGTCCAAGCGCGGAAATGATGCTATCTTCGTTGTCATTGACAAGCTCTCTAAAGTGGCTCATTTCCTTCCAATCAAAGAATCCATCACAGCAGCTCAGTTGGCAGAGCTTTACACCTCCAGAATTGTCTCCTTGCACGGCATTCCACAATTGATTTCTTCAGATCGTGGAAGCATCTTCACCTCTAAGTTCTGGGACTCCTTCCAGAAGGCCATGGGCACAAACATTCGCTTCAGCACAGCTTTCCATCCTCAAACTAGTGGCCAAGTCGAGCGAGTCAATCAAACTCTTGAAGATATGCTCAGGGCTTGTGTCATTTCCTTTGGCATGAAATGGGAAGATTGTCTTCCATATGCTGAATTCTCCTACAACAACAGCTTCCAAGCGAGTTCGGGCAAGGCCGCATTCGAGATTCTCTATGGCAGAAAGTGCCGTACTCCTCTCAATTGGTCAGAGACTGGTGAACACCAACTTCTTGGCAATGACTTAATCACGGAAGCTGAAGAAATGTGAAAAGTCATCCGTGCTAATCTCAAAGCTGCGCAATCGCGCCAGAAGAGTTACTATGATAGTAAGCACCGTGATTTGTCTTTCGAGATCGGAGACCATGTCTACCTCCGCGTCTCTCCAATGAAAGGCGTTCAAGATCATTGGCAAAAGAGGCGATCTCGCCTATCAACTTGAGCTTCCTTCCAACTTCGCGAACGTGCACGATGTGTTCCACGTGTCACAGCTCCGCAAGTGCTTCAAGACGCCTGAGCGCACTATCAACTTCGAAGAGATTGGCCTCCAAGAAGATTTGTCTTATCATGAGCATCCCGTTGCTATTCTTGAAGAAACTGAGCGCAAGACTCGCAACAAGTCAATCAAATTCCTGAAAGTGAAGTGGTCGCACCATTCCGACCGGGAAGCCACCTGGGAACGCGAGGACCATCTCTGTTGAGGATATAGACCTGGGAGTCACCCGCCAGGAGGGCCGGGTTACTTGTAGGGTCATTGCCAGAAGCCCGGAGCCAAGTTCCAAGATGATGGGCCAGAGATGGGCTGAGACCCGGATATGGCTTAAAGCCCGTAGTACAATCTTCATTGTTATAGTAGACTTGTAGTGTAAGGCAAGTATTGTTTAGAGTCCGAGCCGGACACTCTTATGAGCCGGCCGGGACTCTAAGGGCCGCTGGGTGCCAACCTCCCTATATAAAGGGACGACCCGACAGCGGTTTAGGGGCGACAACAATCTGATCGAGAGCCGGGCATAGCTGTTTAGCTTCCTGGTTATCGAAACCCTGATTAATACCACCTCAACTGGACGTAGGCTTTTACCTTCACCGTAAGGGGCCGAACCAGTATAAACCCTCGTGTTCCTTGTCCCACTTAACCCCTTCAAGCTTCCCAATTGCGATGGCTCCACGACTAAGTCCTAACCCGAGGACATCTGCCGTGACAATTCCACGACAGTTGGCGCCCACCGTGGGGCTGGCGCACGGTGGATTTGAGTTCTTGAAGGGCAGCTTCGAAGGGCTCAAGGGATACGCTGTGGGCCGGATGACCAAGAGTCGTCGCGGCAAGCTCTACATCAACGATGCGGACTGGGGCCCCGACGCCGGCTCAGTGGAGTACGGGTACCGGGTCCCCTTCGATGGAATTCATGTCTTCATCGGCAAGATTGGAGAGCCGGGCCCCGAGCCGGATCTCCGCGCCGGTCTCATCGAAATGGCTCAGCGCGCACGACCCGCCCGGGCCCGGCCTGCCTTAAAGCGCGCTTTTGTGGGATGCATCCATGGAGGGCCCGCTGATCCATCTGGGACTGGGGATGAGGCGGCCGCCGGCTCTGACGGCGAGTCGGCCGCTGATGAGTCAAACTCGTTGTACCAACTTCAAGATGGCAGGCTCATGAGTTATTCCAATGGCAGCAGTATTCCGGACCTTTTTGAGCCGCCAAGTCAGGTTGGAGTTTTTATGGCTGGTGCGCAGCCTGTTCAGAACCCCGCTTCCGGATCGGAAAACCCGGTGCCTTCCCCGGCTCAGGTGCTGATGGATCTCACGGATAAGATGACGGCCCTGTTAACCGCAACGGTCGACCCGGCGGATCAAGTTCAGCATGATGCGGCGGTGGCACAGCTAAAATTGGATCTGATAAAAGCTAAAGAGGACCTTGCAGCGGAAGGGATCAGACTGGCCGCGGAGCGGGCGGCTCTCGATGCCCGGACTCAGCTGATTCAGGCGCAGTCCTTCCAACTCACGATGGATCAGAACGCGGCCAATGAGGTCATGAGAAGGAGGCATCAAAAGGCTCAATCTCGACTCCCGCCGGTTTACGATCCGCGCAACCTCTTCAACACACCGGGTGCAGGGTCTAGTCACCCGCCGGGGGTCGTAGCACCCGGATCTGGACCCCTTATTCAACCACGAGTGATGGGGCCTCCCCAGGGGCCCCCCGCCCCGCCTCAGTATGTGCCAATACCCCCGGGCCATTATAATAACCCGCTAGAGAACATGGTCGCCGCAGCGGCACGGCTGGCGGCTCTGCCCGTTGATGGCGACTCTCCGACGGCTATTGAGACCCGCCGGGTCAGAGAACTCCTCCAGACAGCGCTGGCGCAGCAAGAGGCGTACTCCTACAGCCGGGATAGGATCCATTCAACCCCTCGTCCAGGGCAGAGCCCGAGTTACAGCCGGCACATGGTCTCGGCGACCGGCTCAAGTAATGTCCGACGCCATGACCCGCCCCCTGGTCATGGCCCGGCTCATAATGGAGCCTTCTACGTAGCAGACCAAGCACGCCAGGAGGCAGAGCAGGCGCCTCAAGTGATGGCTTACCAGACCCCCCCGACTTATCCGACGATGTCCGTTGATGCGGGTATCCCTACTAGAACCGGGGGTGTCCCGTGTTTGATGCCAGCTATCCGTAATGAACGTCTACCCAAGGACTTTAAAGGACCTAGGAAGGTGCCTAACTGTACAGCAGACTTACAGCCGGCAGCCTGGATCGAGAGTTATGAGATGGCTATGGAATTGCTGGAAGTCAGCGAGGCGGCCATGGCCAAATATTTCACCATGATGTTGGATGGAACTGCCCGCACGTGGTTGAAAGGGTTACCGCCAAACTCCATCGGGTCTTGGGCTGAGCTGAAAGCCCGGTTCATTCAAAACTTCAAAGATACCTGCAGGCAATCTATGTCAATCGTGGATTTGACTAACTGTAAGCAGCAGGAGGGTGAATCCACGACCCATTGGGTTCGCCGGGTCAAGGAGATCATACATTCATCGGATAAGATGGATGCCGGCTCTGCAGTCTTAATGTTGGAACAAAACTGTCGCTTTGTGCCCCTAAAGATGAAACTCGGGCGGCTTAAGCGTGACTGTACTGATATGGGTACACTGATGGCAGCTCTTGTCAAGTACGCCGATTCCGATGGTACCAAGGATCCCCCTTCAGATGATGAAAGGGCAGGGAAGGGAAAGAAGAACGGCAACGGCAAGGGTCCTCAGTTTAGCCCGGGGAACCAAGGAGGAGGCAAGCGCAAGGCCGATGGCAGCCTAGAGTTTGTAGCCAACACCAACTCTCAAGGTAATAACCAGCGACGCAAGGGGAGGCCCCCTCCCCGAGGCGGCGGGTCAGGACCTTCTCTGGAACAGCTGTTGAATGAACCTTGTCCGAGACACGGTTCTAGAGAGAAGCCAGCGACTCATCTGTGGAAGGATTGTGCTATCATGAAGGCCTTTAAAAACTACAATGGTCCGGGTGGCGGCTCAGGCGCCGGCGGCTTTCATGGCCCGGGCGGCGGGTCAAATTCCGGTCCTCAGAACGGTCAAGGGGGCTTTAATCAACAGTCTGGTCAGGGTCATCAACAGCAACAGGGGGGCTATCAGACCAACCCAAAGCAGCTTAGCGGTGGACAGTATCACGTGTTCACCACTAGTTTGTGCAAACGAGACGAGAAGCTTCACAAGAGGGCTGTTAATGCTGTTGAGCCGGCGGTTCCACGCTACTTACGGTGGTCGGAGCAGCCCATAGTGTGGAGTAGGGAGGATCACCCTCCCCGGGTGGATAACCCGGGCCACCTGGCCTTAGTGGTGGCTCCTCAAGTGGGAGGCTATAAGTTCACAAAGGTACTCATGGATGGAGGCAGCAGCATCAACATCCTCTATTATGAGACTTTCCGTCGTATGGGGCTAGTTGATAAGAACCTCAGCCAGTCAAATACTATCTTCCATGGTGTGGTACCCGGTAAATCGGCTTATCCAGTCGGCAAGATCGAACTGGAAGTGGCCTTCGGTGATGAGAACAACTACAGGGTGGAGAAGTTGACCTTTGAGGTGGTCAAGATAAGAAGTCCTTACCACGCCATATTTGGACGGCCGGCTTACGCCAAGTTCATGGCACGGCCGTGTTATGTGTACTTACAACTCAAGATGCCGGGTCACAACGGGACCATTACGGTTCACGGCAGCCGGAAAGTGGCTCTGGAGTGTGAGGAAGGTGACGCGGCTTATGCAGAGTCTGTTTGTGCCACAGAAGAGTTGAAATTTTATAAAGACAATGTTGACCCAACAGATATGACCTCTCTGAAAAAGCCAACCACGGAGAATGAACCAGCAATGAAGTTTAAATCAGCTGATGAGACTAAACTTGTTGATTTTGTTCCAGGTGACTCGTCTCAGCAGTTCAGCATCAGTGCAAATCTGGACCCGAAATAGGAAGGCGCGCTCATCGAGTTCATCCGTGAGAATAGGGACATCTTCGCATGGAAACCTTCTGACATGCCAGGTGTACCTAGAGAACTCGCTGAGCACACTCTCAATGTTGATCCAAAATTTAAGCCGGTCAGACAGTTCCTTCGACGGTTTAACGAAGAGAGGCGGAAGGCTATTGGTGAAGAAGTGGCCCGGCTTTTGGCGGCCGGGTTCATTGTTGAGGTTTTTCACCCAGAGTGGTTGGCTAACCCGGTGCTTGTACTTAAGAAGAACGGCACCTGGCGGATGTGTGTGGACTACACGGACTTGAACAAGGCGTGTCCGGCTGATCCTTTTGCTCTCCCCCGTATTGATCAGATCATTGATGCTACGGCAGGTTGTGCACGCTTAAGTTTCTTGGATGCCTATTCCGGGTATCATCAGATTAAGATGGCAGTTAAGGACCAGGAGAAGACGGCGTTCATCACTCCCTTTGGAGCCTTCTGCTATGTCTCTATGCCCTTTGGGCTCAAGTGTGCGCAGGCGACTTACCAGCGTTGTGTACAGAATTGTCTCCATAAACAGATCGGGCGCAATGTTCACGCTTACGTGGACGATATTGTGGTTAAGTCCATCAAGGAGGAAACCCTGATAGATGACTTAAGGGAAACCTTCGATAATCTCCGGGTCTACAAGATGATGCTTAACCCGGCCAAATGTGTTTTTGGTGTTCCTGCGGGCAAGCTATTGGGCTTCTTGGTTTCTGACAGAGGAATTGAAGCTAACCCGGAGAAGATCAAAGCTATCACTTCTCTAGCTAAGCCGGCATGTATAAATGATGTTCAGCGTTTGGCAGGTCGCATCGCTGCTTTAAGCCGGTTCATAAGCCGCTTGGGTGAGAAGGCTATGCCCTTATATCAGTTGATGAAGAAAACGGATAACTTTGTCTGGAATGATGCAGCTAATACCGCCTTCGAGGATTTGAAAAAGCAACTGGCAGAGCCCCCCGTCCTTGCTGCTCCGGTTGATAAGGAGCCCTTGCTACTGTATGTGGCGGCAAACACACGAGCCGTCAGTGTGGCTATGGTGGTGGAGCGTAAGGAGACGGGTAAGGAGCATCCGGTTCAGCGGCCGGTTTATTATGTCAGTGAGGTGCTTATTGAGTCCAAGCAGCGATACCCGCACTGGCAGAAGCTTGTATATGGTGTGTTCATGGCGAGCCGGAAACTCAAGCATTATTTTCAGGGTCATCCCATCACTGTGGTCAGTTCTGCCCCTCTTGGGGATATTATCCAGAACCGAGAGGCTACAGGGAGAATTGCTAAGTGGGCTATTGAGCTTGGGCCTCATGGCCTCAAATATGTGCCACGCACTGCTGTTAAGTCTCAGGCTTTGGTGGATTTTATTAATGATTGGACAGAGTCGCAAGTGCCTGAGCAGAAGCCGGATAACACCTATTGGACTATTCACTTTGATGGGTCCAGGCAGCTGGAGGGCTCGGGGGCTGGTGTTGTATTGGCTTCCCCTAGGGGTGACAAGTTCCAGTATGTGCTACAATTGATGTTTCCTTGCACTAACAATGCGGCTGAATACGAGGCCTTACTCCACGGTCTTCGGGTGGCTAAGGAGATGAGCTTAAGCCGGGTACGGTGCTTTGGGGACTCAGATTTGGTGGTTCAACAAGTATCAGGCACTTGGGATTCTAAGGATCCCCTCATGGCGGCTTATCGCCGCGAGGTTGATGCCATTGCTGGGCACTTTCAGGGATATCAAGTGGAGCACATTGATCGCAGGAAGAACGAGGCGGCTGATGCTTTAAGCCGGCTCGGCTCTCAGCGAAAGCCGGTGCCGCCTAACACTTTCCTGGATGTCCTATATAACCCTTCGGTTAAGTTGCCTACAGAGGAGGACTTGGCTATCCCTGACCCGGAGGCACGACTGGTGGCGGCTCTTCATGTCATACCAGACTGGACAATGCCGTACTTGGTTTATATAACCCGGGGAGAGTTGCCTGAGGATGAAACTTTGGCCAGGCAAATAATCCGGCGGGCCAAGTCAATGATTGTTATCAACGGCGAGTTGCATCATCGCAGTGTTTCAGGGGTATTTCAGCGTTGTATTTCCCCTGAGGAAGGTCAAGAGATCTTGCGCGAGATCCATGAAGGGGATTGCGGCCATCATGCCGGCTCAAAATCCCTTGTGGCCAAGGCATTCCGTCATGGTTTTTATTGGTTGACGGCTCACGCTGATGCGGAGGACTTGGTCAGTAAGTGTGATGGTTGTCAGAGGTTCTCCCGACGGGCTCATGTGCCGGCTCAGGAATTGAGGATGATCCCGATCACTTGGCCCTTTGCGGTCTGGGGGCTTGATATGGTCGGGCCTTTTAAACGGTCCAAGGATAAGAAGACCCACCTCTTGGTGGCAGTGGACAAATTCACGAAGTGGGTGGAAGCTGAGCCAGTTAGCAAGTGTGATGCAGCCACGGCGGTTCAATTTATGAAAAAGGTGATCTTCCGCTTCGGCTTTCCGCACAGCATCATAACAGACAATGGCACTAATCTGTCCAAAGGCGCTATGGAGGAGTTTTGTCAACGAGAGCATATCCGGCTTGATGTTTCTTCAGTGGCTCATCCCCAGTCCAATGGTCAAGCTGAGAGAGCTAACCAGGAGATTCTGAAGGGCATCAAACCCCGGCTTTTGGTCCCTTTGCAACGGACGCCGGGTTGTTGGGTGGAGGAGTTGCCCTCCGTCTTATGGAGCATCAACACTACTCCTAACAGGTCTACTGGCTTCACGCCTTTCTTCATGGTTTATGGGGCAGAAGCGGTCCTCCCTAGCGACATCCGTCACGATTCACCTCGTGTGGCGGCTTATGTTGAGACGGACAATGAACAGGCGCGCCAAGTTGCTCTGGACTTGTTGGATGAACAGCGTGATGTGGCAGCAGCCCGTTCAGCGATTTACCAACAAGACCTGCGCCGTTATCATAGCCGCCGGGTCAAAACCCGGGTCTTCCAGGAAGGCGACCTTGTGCTCCGGCTCATCCAGGATCAAACAGATGCACACAAATTATCCCCACCTTGGGAAGGGCCCTTTGTGGTCAGTAAGAACTTGCACAACGGGTCATATTACCTCATTGATGTTCGGGAGCGTAAAGATTCGCGTAAATCTGAGGAGGAGACCCGTCGGCCGTGGAATATCGCTCAGCTTCGGCCTTATTACACTTGAGCTACCGGCTCTTGTGGTGTACATATTTATCTCAGACATATATATATTATGATAAGCAATAAAGCAGGACCTCTGTCCTTTTTTCTCCTCCAAATATACGTGTCATACTAATTTGAAAGGAGGATCCGGCTTATGATCGCATTTGAGTCTAGCCGTAAGCAGTAAGATCACTTGGGGGCTTCCTGTTCAAACATGGGTCGTATTCGAACCAAAGAGAACATAGCTGTCGATACCCATTTGATTGGCAAAGTGCCGAGCTCATTGGGAGGTTGCCTTTGGTCATATTTGAATCATAGTGTAACCCCTCTGAGAACCGACGTGGATCGTATTCGAATCAGCGTCGTTAAACAATTTTCAGAATCACTTGGGGGCTTCCTGTTCAAACATGGGTCGTATTCGAACCCAAGAGAACATAGCTGTCGGTACCCTCTTGATTGGCATCGCCACACCCATTGGGGGCTATATGATCGTATCCGAATCTTGGCTTAAACCCCTTTCGGGCCGGGTCTCTGGTCGTATTCGAACTGGAAGCCCCTAAGTTCCGATTTATCGCAAAGTCTACTCTGATTATGACAACGTGTGCATGGCCGGGTTTCGCTTGACCGGCTTAATTTTGGAGTTATCTTGTTAATTGAACATCCTGGATGTCATCAAGACAAGTCCATTAGAGTTAAGATACCAACCATGCTACCCGGGTCATTTAATCCGGAGGGTGGTAAGCCGTCTTGAGACTTGTGATTTACCTTTCTATGCAGATGCTTGAAGGTACTTTTTTAAAGGTTGAGAAGCACGAAGGATAATTATGACCCGGAGGAGCATCAAAAGAATGACTTCAAAGGATTTCAGCATTCATTACGTGCACGATGGCACGGCAGAGATAAATTGTTGCACTTATTCTATTACAAAAATCTTTCAAAGTTTCAAGGGTGGAGCGTTGTTTGGTGAGCCGCTAGCCGGTTTATGACGCCTGCTGAGTCGAAGTCCCCGGCTCATCTTCTGCTCCGGCTGATCCCAAGGCTTCGAAGGTCGACGACTTCCAGTTGATGCCGCTGAGAGCTTCGAACTGAGCTTCTTCGTCAATTAACCCGGCCGGGTCAATCTCGGGGGCGTAGGTGTGTTGGCGAGCCGGAGGAATCAGACTAAGAGCTTCATAGCGAGGGGTTGGAATCCTCTGATTCTCCGCGTTGTACCCCGGCTGATACTTGGTTAAGTCGGTGTCGTTCCCGATGATGGTGGCCACCGGGCGTACAGCCTTCACGCATGCCGCGAAATCCTTCTGGTCGAAGGTGGAGCCGTCTTCCTTCAGGCTGGGGTAACCCAGGGCGATGTCTGCCGGGTCTAGCTCCGGCAGGAAGGCTTTGGCCCGGCTCAGCGCGGCAATTGCTCCGGATCTTGCGGAGGCTCGACGTAGCTCTTGGATTCGCTGTGGCAAAACTGCGAGCCGGCGCAGGACTTCAGCCAGATGGGTTGGCACCTCATTGGATAGGGCCACCACAGCTAAGGCGCGCTGTGACCCGGTGTAGAGTTGTTCCACCAGGGTGTACACGGCCTTTAGCTTGGTGACCACGCTCTGGTTGAGGTTGGCACTCCTGGGACCTGTTTAATAAAGGTCAGGTAAGCCGGTGACAAGGGTGAATCGTAACATGTGCAGACTTGATGAAAGCCGGTGAGGCGACTTACCGAAGATAGCAGCCACCATTTGGGAAACCTGGTGCTTTAGACCGGAGAGCTCAGCGGTCTTCTCAGTGAGGGCCTTCTCCGCCTGTTCTGCCCGGGTCACCAGTGCGGCTTTCTCCTCAGCCCAGGCCTTCCGCTCAGCGTCGAATTCAGTCTTCAATTTCTCCTGAGCGGCGATGCTGGAGACAAACTTGGCATTCGCCTTCCGGGTCTCCATCTCTTGAGTTTTTAACCGGCTCTTGAGACCCGCAAGGTCCGACTCAAATTTCTTGCCAGTAGCCTGCATATATTTCCGGGTTATTAAACAGTCATTATATAAGTCCCAAGCACTTTCCAAGCAAAGACACTTGGCACTTGGGGGCTAATGCATATTGAACGTGTCTATCTACGTACTGCTGGTTCAATTAAGTAAGCCGGACTCTAAGTCTACAACATATGCCAAGTATAAGTTATAGACTTGGGGGCTAGCATGACAAGGATCACTATGCGGAAAGTAAGAAGACAGCAGAAGGTTACCTCAGACTTTTGTTGGATCTGATTGACCATGGCGATCTCCGCGTCCCGGCTCTTGTGAACCTGGCTGATGTAGCCAGAAACGAGCTCTCCAATGCTCAAATCGGGGTAGCCCGAGAGATCCAGATTCGCCCGGTGGGGTCGCAGCAGCTCCCCCTTCGCGGAGCATTGGGCCAGTGCGGTCGGCCTCCCCGGCTCAACATACTCCGTCCGGGTAATTACCACGTCCGGGTCGTTAGCCGGTGGGGTTGAGCCGGAGGCCTCCGGATTAGCTGACGCTTCGGTCGTTGTCTTGGTGGTCGGGGCAGGGGCTTCAGGCGCCGTATCCATGGGAATGGTGGCCTCGGAGGCGGCTGGCGGATCTTGAGCCGTCGTCTCCGGCTCAGGCAAGTCCGGCACTCCGGCTGACCTGGTCTTCTTTGCTCTTTTGGTGAGCTTTGCCTGGGCACTGAAAAGACAGAAGTGTTAGGCATACAAAGAGTAAATACAGACAGGTAATGTAAGGTGATTGTTATTACCCGGGTGCAGTTTTGAAGGCCGGCAGACTTGACTGCATGGAGTCACCAGAAGAAGGGGAGGTCTCCTGGTAATTGGAGTCAGAAGAATTAAGCGGTTGACGGATAACACCCGCCAACGGATGAAAAGGGTACAAGTGAGAAAAGACCTCGGTGCGACGTTTCCTTGTCGCGTCGGGTAACCCGGCGGAGAGGTCGGTGTCCTTGCGGGCCCGGGTGAGACGCCGGCTTTCGTGAACCTGCTGCTTCAAAAGAAATTGAGGGTCTTGATGAGCTAATGGATGAGAAAAGCTTACTTTCCGGGTTACCCTTCGGACTTTCAGCTGTGGCAAAGGCTCCGAGTCGGAGGGGAGTAATGTTACCTCTTCAATCACCGGGTTACTGGCGCCGGTGTCATCCTGTCAATAAGCAAAATGATGGTAAAGTGGACAGCAGCAAACAATAAATATGGCAAGAGTTTAAAGGTTTAAGGGTTACCTCTGACTCGGAGCTATCGCTTAATTGCAGCAGCTCCGAAGCAGTGGGTCTGTTTCCCTTTTTGCGAGGGGCGGCTCTCTTGGCGGCTTTCTTCGCCTTCCTGGCCTTCTTGGCCGCCTCATGGTCATACTTGACCCGCCAGAATTTATCATCAGCCTGAGAAATACAGTAATGAGTTCTTAGTAAGATGACAGGTAAAAAAAATGGAAAGGTTAAAGTCAGCGGCTTACCGCTGGGGCTGGATTGGTCTTGCAGAACGGGGCTAGCCCGGTTTTTCCACAGTCTGCCAGGCTCTCGTTTAATAGAGCCTTGGTCTCTTCTTCGGCAACGTCTTCTGGAAGGTCGTTGCGACTGTGCCTCTGCGGGTCATCCTTTCGCCCGGTGTACTCACACATTAAGCCGGGGCGGCGGCTCAATGGGATCACCCGCCATGAGATCCAGACCCGGACCAGGTCTATTCCGTTCAGACCGTTGCCTAGCAGGGCCTTGATCTTATTGATCGTTGGAAGCAGAGGCTGGCGTTCCGCGGCAGTCAGCTTGTCGGATAGCGGATGAGTCGGCTCCAGGCGCGTTGGGCGAAAGCCGGGCAGCGGGCTCTCATCAGCCGGGGACGTGTCTTGGCAGTAGAACCAAGTCATGTTCCAGTCCTTGGGGTGACTTGGCGGTTCTGCGTAAGGAAATAGACAGTCCCTGCGCCGTTGGATGGAGATGCCGCCTAACTCTAGACTTGGACCGTTTGCGCACTCGGTTTGGCGGTTCAAATAAAACAGCTCTCTGAAGAGCAGCAGACTCGGCTCTTCTCCAAGATATACTTCACAAAAAACTTGGAAGTTGCAGATGTTGGATATGGAATTGGGTCCTATATCCTGAGGCCGAAGGTCAAAGAAGTTGAGCACGTCCCGGAAGAATTTTGAGCCGGGCGGTGCGAAGCCCCGGCTCATATGGTCTGCAAAGATCACTACCTCCCCGTCCCTCGGCTGAGGTCTTTCTTCGGACGGGTCAGGGGCACGGTAGGACATCACTTCCTTCTTGGGCAGATATCCGGACTTAACAAAGTTGGCCAGGGTCTCTTCGGTGACGTTGGATTTCATCCAGTTGCAAGTGATGGGAGCCTTGGGAGGCATGGTGACGGTTGGTGGTCTATGAGGAAGAGAAAAGTGTCCGGGTTAATTATAAGCCGGGGATTATCATTCAAACTACAGTGACGGCTTATGAAGGGGACTAATGATATATATTGATATGGTGGGTTATCTAAGCTGTCGGGGCTTTCAGGTTAAGTTGGTCATCTACGGCTTACTGCAGTTAAGTCGGAGGATTTTACAGAGCATGGTTCTCTTTAAACCGGACATGTAAGCCGCCGAGATTCAATGGTTGCGTTTTTACTAAGTGTGGTAAACAGGTTTCACATACTACCGTAACTTTTTTGGATCAAAATAGTCGGAGCAGAGAAAATTTTCTAGACCTAAAAAACAGAGGCAGGAGAAGTTCTTGAGGTTGAACACAGTTCTTATGCAGTAAAAAGAGGATTTCTTGCAGATGAAATGAGTTCCGAACGTCTACCGCAGTGGTTTTACGCAAGGATAAAGATCAACCGACTACAGTGGTGACGAGGACTGCCGAGTTTCTGGGCAAAGGTGACGAACACGAAGAACGGGAGGAACCCTACCACAGATCTGTTCTAGCAAGGCAGAGAAGACTCACCGGAGTTGAGGAAGAGCGAAGGTCGCCGCCGTTATCTGGTCCGGGTCAGGGTGATGCAGCGGCCGGGTCGATGAAGATCAGGGGCGCGACGGCGGCGGCGGCGGCAGAAGCTCGGGCAGAGGAACGACAGCGCGAGGAAGAAGAAGGAGAGTGTGAGAAGAGAGTGCCGGGCCGGCCTATTTATAAGGTAAGTCATAAGTGGGCGCGAGATTCAAGGAGACCACGGCGTGGTTATCTCCCCCTCACGGCGCCTCGATTTTCGCAAAGACAGTAAAAGCAGAGATCCGTTGCGGATCTGGCGGAGTAAAAAACGGACTTAATGGAGGATGACGTCACGGCGGATTATCCGGAGTCCGGAGAATGACGTCACTCCGGGTTATGGCCTTCACACGAACGGTAAGCCGGAGATTTTTCTGTCGGCAGAGTTGAAGATTGACACGAGCCGGCTCAAGTCAATCTGGGGCCTAATGTTGAGGATATAGACCTGGGAGTCACCCGCCAGGAGGGCCGGGTTACACTAAGGGTCATTGCCAGAAGCCCGGAGCTAAGTTTCAAGATAATGGGCCAGAGATGGGCTGAGACCCGGCGATGGCTTATTGCCCATAGTTATCATCATTGTTATAGTAGACTTGTAGTGTAAGGCAAGTATTGTTTAGAGTCCGAGCCGGACACTCTTATGAGCCGGCCGGGACTCTAAGGGCCGCTGGGTGCCAACCTCCCTATATAAAGGGACGACCCGACAGCGGTTTAGGGGCGACAACAATCTGATCGAGAGCCGGGCATAGCTGTTTAGCTTCCTGGTTATCGAAACCCTGATTAATACCACCTCAACTGGACGTAGGCTTTTACCTTCACCGTAAGGGGCCGAACCAGTATAAACCCTCGTGTTCCTTGTCCCACTTAACCCCTTCAAGCTTCCCAATTGCGATGGCTCCACGACTAAGTCCTAACCCGAGGACATCTGCCGTGACAATTCCACGACAATCTCCGTTCCGAATATCCGGAGTTCTTTCAGTCCTAGATCTCGGGACGAGATCCTCTCGTAGTGGTGGAGTGTTGTAACACCCCGCATGTAACTTTCCATATTTGTAACTCTGACTCTTGCCATTTTCGGCTATGTGCTATGATATTCCCTCCGTGGTCGGGTTTTGTTTTTCGTTTTGTATTTTGTTCATGTCATGCATCTCATATCATGTCATCATGTGCATTGCATTTGCATACGTGTTCGTCTCATGCATCCGAACATTTTCCCCGTTGACCGTTTTGCAATCCGGCGCTCCTATCTCCTCCGGCGCACCCCTCTTGTTTCTTTCGTGTGCGGGTGTCAAACCTTCTCGGAATGGACCGAGGCTTGTCTAGTGGCCTTGGTATACCACCCGGAGACCACCGGTCAAGTTTCGTTCCATTTGGAGGTCGTTTGGTACTCCAACGGTTAACCGGGCATCCGCAATGTCCATTTGGGTGTTGCAGCAAAACCCCTGTCTAAACAGCCCAAAACCCACCAAACTCTCTTCCATGCTGTAGGTCGTTCGATCACGATCGTGTGGGCGAAAACCACACCTCATTTGGACTCTCCTAGCTCCCTCTACCTATTCATATGTGACCCTCCCGAAAAACGCACGCAGACGAAACCCTAGACCCGCTCCCTCTCCGCCGCCGGACACGTCCGGGCTGAGCCGGACGCGTCCACCACCGCCACCGCCCAATCCGCGACTGCCACGTCAGCAGCCGTACGCCGCCGCCGAAGCCTGCGGGCCCAGCGCCGGCCCCCGCGAGCCCGCTCGCCGCCCGCGCCCTCCGCCTCCCGCGCCGCCGCAGCCCTACGCCGCGCTCGCCGCCGCCGGCCGCCATGCCGCGCTCGCCGCCGCCGGCCGCCGTGCCCCGCTCGCCGCCGTGCCCGCCGACGTCGCGCCGCCGCCGCGCCGCCCGCGCCGGCCGCCGCGCCGCCGCCGCCCGGCGCCTCCTCCTCCGTCGCCGCGCCTCGGCCCCTCCTCCGGCCGCCTCCACGCCGCCTTCCTCTCCTCCTCCGGCGCCGCTCCGGCCGAGCTCGAGCCCGAGCCGGCGAGCTCCCTGAGATCTCGATCCAGTTTTCTGTAGCAGGTTGACTTTTCCCGATCCCAAATTTTCTCCAAGTCTTTCATTTCTACAGCAAGTGCCCATGTTCAACAGTGCATAACTCTTTGCATGTAGCTCCGTTTCGCGCGTGTAATATGTCAAATTGTTCGCCTCGTGATGCTCGCCTCGTGATGCTCTACATTTTGTTCAATTGCACCATGTTCATTAGAGATGCCCAAATCTCTGGTGCAAGAGTGCTAGTTGCTGTTATCTGCTGGTTCTTATTAGAACTTGGAGATTTGTCATTTTTGTATCATTTAATCTGTGCATCTTATGGGCATGAGCTCTACATGTGTTTTATTGTATGCCATGCCATATTTCCAGTGGGTTATGCCATGTATTTTTGTGATCTCTGTGGTGACTAGCACAATCATGCAAACTAGGCTCCGTAAAGTTTCTGATTTCAGGGACTTGGTGATTTCTCTAAGTCTTTGTCTTCTGTTATTTTGTTGCCATGTAAACTTGATGCTACAGAGAGATCCATGCATATTTTGGAGATGTTCAGTAAAGATGTTTTGTAGATATAGTTGTAATTGATCCATTCCTGCCCTTTTTTGCAATTATGGAGTGCCATAGCATGACTCAATCTTGCTCTAGTTTTTCTATAAAATATTTCTGGCAGATTGTTTACGTGTTATTCAATTTTGCCAAGCTAATTGTAGTTGATCCGTACATTCTATGCTTTTGTTCTTGCCATGGATAGCTTTATAAACATGCCATATTGCTGTAGGTATGCTTGTTTTTCCATGCATTGCTTTGTGGTGAGTGGATCAAGCTCACAAACATGCCTTCATATCATTATTTCTGCCATGCTCTGTTTTCTGCCAAGTCTGAAACCTGATAACGAAACTTGCTATGTTTACATGCTTGCCATCATATCTTCTGGTCCTTTTTGTCTTATGGTCAGTAAGGGACTTTTGTCATATGAATTTAGTATAATATTGCCATGCATTGTTTTGCTATGTTAAGTTCCTGTAGCATGTTGATTTCGTGCTCTGAACATTGCTATCTGATGCTGTTTTCTGCCATGTCCAGTAATTTCACCAAGTCTGTGATCCTGCTATCTTTTGCACTTTTGCCATGCTTGTTTGAGCCTGTTATGTTGTGAACTAGCCGTAGCTCAGTGTTCATATTTTGTCAAGCATCTCCTGTAGATTACTGCCATATGCTTTGTTGCTATGTTGGAGTTCTGTAGCTTTGTTACTTGTTGCACTTCAAGTGCTATCATGCTGTTAATCGCAGATTCGTGTCATTCTTGTTTTGCTTGCCATTTGCAAACCGTGCATCCGTTTCCGGTGAACTTTATATCGATTTCGACCGAAATCATCTCATCTTTCCAGTGGCATGCTTGGTTTTCCAAGTTACTGCCTTGTTCATCATTTTCCTTCCGGAGCACGCATATGCATCGCATATCATATCTCGCATATCATACATGTTTTGCATCATGTTGCTTGTGCATTTCTCGTGGTTGATAGTGGTTCCGTTGCTTGTGTTCTTGTCTTGGGTAGAGCCGGAAGACAAGTTCGTGAACGAGGAACCTGTTGAGTACGCTTACGAGGATCAAGCTTTCGACAACTCTGAGAACCTTGCAGGCAAGATGACCACCCCTCGAAATCACTTCTATCTTTGCTTTGCTAGTTGTTCGTTCTATTGCCATGCTGCGCTACCTATCACTTGCTATATCATGTCTCCCATATTGCCATGTCAGCCCCTAACCATCCTTTCCTAGCAAACCGTTGTTTGGCTATGTTACCGCTTTTGCTCAGCCCCCTCTTATAGCGTTGCTAGTTGCAGGTGAAGTTGAAGTTTGTTCCATGTTGGAACATGGATATGTTGGGATATCACAATATCTCTTATTTAATTAATGCATCTATATATTTGGTTAAGGGTGGAAGGCTCGGCCTTATGCCTGGTGTTTTGTTCCACTCTTGCCGCCCTAGTTTCTGTCATACCGGTATTATGTTCCTTGAGTTTGCGTTCCTTACGCGGTTGGGTGATTTATGGGACCCCCCTTGACAGTTCGCCTTGAATAAAACTCCTCCAGCAAGGCCCAACCTTGGTTTACCATTTGCCACCTAAGCCTTTTCCCCCGGGTTTTCGCGAGCCCGAGGGTCATCTTATTTTAACCCCGGGCCAGTGTTCCTCTGAGTGCTGGTCCAAACTAGAGCACCGTGCGGGCCGTCCCTTGGGCAACTTGGGTTATGTGTACCCGACGCTTCGCTCATCCGTTGTGCCCTGAGAACGAGATATGTGCAGCTCCTATCGGGATTTGTCGGCACATTCGGGGGCTTTGCTGGTCTTGTTTTACCATTGTCGAAATGTCTTGTAAACCGGGATTCCGAGACTGATCGGGTTTTTCCGGGAGAAGGTTTATCCTTCGTTGACCGTGAGAGCTTATGATGGGCTAAGTTGGGACACCCCTGCAGGGTATTATCTTTCGAAAGCCGTGCCCGCGGTTATGAGGCAGATGGGAATTTGTTAATGTCCGGTTGTAGAGAACTTGTCACTTGACCCAATTAAAATACATCAACTGTGTGTGTAGCCGTGATGGTCTCTTCTCGGCGGAGTCCGGGAAGTGAACACGGTTTGAGTTATGTATGACGTAAGTAGGAGTTCAGGATCACTTCTTGGTCATTGCTAGATGACGACCGTTCCGTTGCTTCTCCCCTCGCTCTCATTTGCGTATGTTAGCCACCATATATGCTTATTGCCGCTACAGCTCCACCTCATTACACCATCCTTTCCTATAAGCTTAAATAGTCTTGATCTCGCGGGTGTGAGATTGCTGAGTCCTCGTGACTCACAGATTCTACCAAAACAGTTGCAGGTGCCGATGATGCCAGTGCAGATGATGGGATCGATCTCAAGTGGGAGTTCGATGAGGAACGTGGTCGTTACTATGTGTCTTTTCCTGATGATCAGTAGTGGAGCCCAGTTGGGACGATCGGGGATCTAGCATTTGGGGTTATCTTATTTTCATCTGGATTTTGACCGTAGTCGGTCTATATGTGTGTATTTTGGATGATGTATGAATTATATTTATGTATTGTGTGAAGTGGCGATTGTAAGCCAACTCTTTATCCCATTCTTGTTCATTAGATGGGATTGTGTGAAGATGACCCTTCTTGCGACAAAACCACTATGCGGTTATGCCTCTAAGTCGTGCCTCGACACGTGGGAGATATAGCCGCATCATGGGCGTTACACATGTGCTGTCCAGAACTAGCATCGCTTAGTTGATTTGAATGTAATGAAATCCGTCATGTTTGTATGAAAATCCGGTATTTTATATGAATTTCGTCATTGTTTATGAGAAATATCGCCGTGTTTGCATGAATTTTGTGGCTCGGGCGGCATGGTGGGACAAAAAAAGCATAGCTCATGCGAGCTCGTCTCCAACGTGCGCGCTGGAGGATGCATGAGCACCCGAGCCATTCCTCGTTCATCGGTGGCAAAGGCACCGGTGGACAAAAGGGTCGCCAATATTTTGGCTACGCCGGGCAAAATCCAAACAACCCCTCCCAGCAGATTCAAATCCCTCGTTCGCCGTGAAATTTTGCCATGTGTTGTTTTCATGGACTAGCAAGATGCCCTTGCATTGCACGGAACATCAAGATGCATTTTTTACAAAACACCCGTTGTGATTGACCCATGCAGGAGTAATCCCATGTGTAAAAACTAATGATATCTCGAGAATTTTATCGAAAAAATGGTATCTCGAGAATTTCATCGAAAAATGATATATCGAGAAGATAAGAGTGGGGCGTGGTGGTGACTAGTGGTCGGACTGGGCGGAGGCATGGGGATGGACGGCGCATTATGTCTAGGTTTGTATCTCTCTCACACACACCCACGAAGGTGGGGGACATGCACGAAGAGAAGAGGTGCACGCACGGCGCACGTACTCCCGTCTCTTTCCCAACCACACCCGCGCGGGTACACGGTGGAGCACATTTCTATACAAAAAGGCAGCCCACATGGTAATTTGACACGTGTACTGGTTGTCCACCTGATGGAGGATCGTCTACCACGGGTGAACAAACAAATTGCGACTTGACACGTCATATGGGCCCTACCTTAGAGGCAAGGTTCTACACTCGAGATGCTCTGTATGTATTACTTTTGATGTGTCCCGTCAACTCGCAGAACGAGGAGAAGCTTGCTTACTACGCCGTCTCCCCTGCCCACGGGCGCGGTGGCTTGCAAGACGAGGTGAAGCTTGCTTACTACGCCTATGCCTGCTCCCTCGCCCACGCGCGCGGTGGCTCGCAGGACGAGGAGAAAATTTTACTACTCCCTCCGTTTACTCCTCGTCCCTACCCTGGTTAGAGAGATTATCATATTGTTTGGAATATATGTCTTTTAGTAGTACTCCCTCCTTTCCAGTTTATTGCTCAATTTCCTTGGAGTAGTATATAGGAGTAGTACTACTACAACAATTTCCTCGGAGTCCGTGGTGCAGCAAGCAACCCTAGGCTATGTTACTACTCCCTCCTTTCCAGTTTATGGCTCAATTTCAAAATCTCTCCAACCAAGGTAGACGGTGAGTGGTGAAATTAATTTCATAGTTTGCACAAGTAATGTATGCTTGTTTTTCTCAAGAAGTTATGTTTACCGGGGCATTAATTAGAACGAATGCATGCATGACCACTAAATTTCCATGAACTTCTACATGCATTGGTGAGTTTTCTCTTGACTATGCTTGCATTGGGTGATTTAACGCACCTCGAAATCCAACATGTGATGGTACTACTACTAGTAGAATTGAGACTTATAAAGCGGAAAAACAAATTTTTGTAGACGAGCCCTATAAACCGGAAAGGAGGGAGTAGTAAGTAGTATACTACCTCCATAGTGGGTACGTACTCCGTAAAGTCAGATTTTCCCAAAACTAAGTCGCTCAACCTTTATTTGCTTGTTTCCCTTCTTGCCTCGTTGCCTCGAACAGACTATGCCAAACTCCCCTGCCTGCCGCGCGGGAAAAGACCCGCCCTCGCCTTTTTTTAGTCCGGGTTTGTATTGATGGATCGCGCGAAGCAGCAAAAACCAAGCCGTGTCTTGTACTCCTCTGTCGACGCTCGCTTTCATGAATTCTGTACTTCCTCTCGCTGACATGTGGGACATATAGCAACCGGGTCGACGTGTCATGCACCAAATAACAGTGCAGAACAGCAGGGGGACGCACCCCAGTCGTACCGCCCCAGTAGTAGTAATGAGCAATGAGACATCAAATCACAATGCCGCACCTTCCCAGACAGACGAAGCAACCATTATTTCACACTTCGCTTTGCAATCATCTCCTTCAAGAAAACCACATAGTATTTCTTCTGCCATTGTTCTGCCTCAAGAGGGACACGCGCATCGCCTTGGTACATCATGACACGTGGTACAGCATGACAGGCCATGCTCCCCCGCCCATCGCTCGGTAAAATCACCTCATTTTTACTACTTCCTCCGTATCGGTTTACAGGGCATGCACGTCGTTCTGGGTTGAGAATTTAACTGGCTATATATGTGATGAACAGTATATGTTTAGAAACTACATCCGCTTAAGAATCGAATGATATACTTTTTGTGACATAGTAACTCATATTTAGTTAGTCAAATGGATGATCGAGAACTACGTGCGCGCCCTATAAACCGAGACGGAGAGGGTAGTACAGTACTTATCTTTTTAGATCAATATAGTCGGGATTCACGAAGGAGCAAAACCAAGTGGTAGGCTACTCCTGTCGTGTTGGCGTAGCAACTCAGGGCTCATTCGGTTTGGAGGAAATCAGAACGTAGGAATTAGGAGTAGTATAGGAATTTGATAGGATGGCACTTGCCATCCTAAGGAATTGACTTGCCTCGTTCCTACGCGCAAAATGAGCTTTGAGTGGATGTGTAGTTTCCTCCAAAAACACAGGAAATGAGTAGTATTCCTACGAAATTCCTATACGCATTCCTATAAACCAGATGCATATATAGGAAATTTTCCTCCGGAATCCTTGTTCCTATGTTATTCGTACGAAAATCCTCCAAACCGAATGAGGCCTCAAGCAGGGTCAGTCCGCACACGAAATGGTGACACACTTAACAGGACCCCTTTGGCCGACATGTGGCTCATCCACCGTCTTGTTCCACGTGCGATGCACCAAATTACAGTTCGGAGCAGCGGTTGGAGTTGGAGGCACCCCGGTCGTAGCGCCGCAGTAGTAGTAAATGAGCGATGAGGGGTCAAATCACAAAGCCCCACCTTTCGCGCATTAAGCTGGACGGACGAAGCAACCATCATTTCAATCTAGGGCGCAAGAGCATAAAGAAAAGAGCAAACCAATGATGCGTGCGGCAGCTACCTAGGGCACCCTAGGGTAGGGGCCTCCACTACAAATCCATTTTTTTGAAAGCGCCTCCACTACAAATCCGCTTCTCCCTCGTCCTCTTGAAGAAAACCGATGATGCGTGCAGCGGTAGGGTTTGTAGGAGTACTACGGCGTGCGGGGCCACGTCGTAGTAAACGGGAGAGGGATTGAGTTTGGGTCGACACCTTAATATGTGTGGGCCGCTTGGTTTTACGGGAATGAGGCATCATTTTGGGTTCGGGGACCAGTGGAGATGTACGTACACAAAATTGTGGACGTAGGTTCGACCGAAAGGCAATGATGCATGGGCCCTGCATTTTGATATACCCGCGGCCGAGTGAAATTTGCTACTCTACCAAAAACTAGTAAGGTACACATGCATTGAACGCATGAGATTTTGAAACCAAATTATGAATAAATACACACTATAGCATGTAAAGCTTTGAGTCATATATGCATGATGTAGATGTTTGTTTAGTTCTTATAGTTAATCTCATTCAAAATCAATTAGTTTTATAAAAAGGTTAAGATTCATGGAATTGTGCATTGTAAAGCATAAAGTCAAAAACAAATAATGGCAGTTCATTTAGAAGAAAAAAGTTTGGGCAATTATGATACGGAAGATTCTAGAACAAAGGAGAAGTGCTTGTGTTTTCGGAAAGCATGCACCGCCCACATATCTTATTGGTTGATATGTCACGAAACAAGAAATGAGGAGGGAGTGAATGTACTGTGCCAAAGCATTTTGGGATTATTTGGTTTTCGGAAGATGACTTACACACCTAGACGGAGGGAGTACAAAGAGAAAAAAAGGAATTGCAGTTAAAAGAATGGCATTTCTAACAAAAATGTGAATGTGAACTACATATGTGTGCACGTGACCAGCACATACATTGTCAATGCAAAATTTAATGCAAGAAATAACTTATGAGTAACATGCACAAATTGATGATGTGGTGCTTGCATGCATAGAGTAGAAAAAACAATGTGATTTATGACTTGCATGCATGACGTGTTCTTGTGCCATAGTTGCATGTCTAGGAAAAAAGCTACTAGTGGGTTGTACTAGCTATTTAGGAATAGATGATGTATACATGGAAGTTGTAGGGAAATAGATGACATGTATCTCAATTCCCATGAGTAGGGATTGGAAAAGAGATGTTATTTGGTTGACATCATAGGAACTTTTCTATTGAATATACGCTAATGTTTATTTTCCTTTGAAATTATGGAGTATAGGAATCCATTCATATGAACCAAGTGGCTCTAAAGCTATGAAAATGATATCATGTTTATTTCCTTTGAAATGTGGAGTATATGAATCTATTCCTATGAACCAATTGGCTCTAAAGGAAAAATCCTATAAAAATCATATCATATAGAGTTCCTATGATATTCCTCCACACCAAATGATGGTTGAAATTGCTGCAGGTGATACGACGGTCTTTCTTTGTAGACCCCTCCCCCATCTTTATAGTCACCTCTCGAATTTGAATGAAATGATATATACTGGGTATTCTATATATGCATTTTGGTACACGAAAACTCAGTAAAAGTTTGCGATGTTCGAATTTTCAATAAAGCTATATGCATTGCATTTTGGAACAGAGGGAGGAACATAGGGCAGTTGCTAACACTCACATGGAAGATTTGTGTGTAGGAGGAGTGGCTGCTCTGTTAAATGACATGGCAAAACAGACACTGTCGGATGCCGATCTAACGGTTCTTACGGTGTGCGTCAGGAAACGGCTTGTAGTGAACGTTTGTCAGATAATGATTTATGGACACATGCATTGCATTGATACTTGCCCCCTCTCTCTCACGCACACACGCACCCTCACGAGTCACGACTCTCCCGAGTCCTCTCGCACCCACCGTTTATCTGCAGGTAGACGTCACACACATATGTGCTCTTCGCACCCTACCCTCAGAACTTCTAAAAAACAAAAGACGTCGCACACCTGTTATTTTAGCTCACACGTCACACACTTATACTATTACTCTTGTGGCAAACGTTCTTTGGGCATAGTATATTGTACTCTCACGAAAAAAGCGGTGCACGCACGCACTAGTTCTCTCACACCCACTCACGGGTACACGTAGGAGCGCATCCTTTTGAAGCTGGTACAACAAAATACTCCACTATATATATATAAGTAGGAGCCTTAGCGCTTGCTTTACTAGGGTTCCTCTCTTTCACTTCTCATGCTCTCCAGATCTAAGAAAGACATATGTGGCCACACTCTCTCTTTGCTCACGGCTGGTCACAAATCCGGCCGGACCACCTCGACCGGGGCAGGGGTGTAGGTGCATCGTTCATGCTGTCGTCGGCGGCGAGGGAGGAGACCAACGGCTGCCCGTGCGTCCCGATCGGCGGCCGTGCCGTTCTCTCCAAGAGAGACCGGGGCAGGGGTGTAGGTGCATCGTTCACGCTGTCGTCGGCGGCGAGGGAGGAGACCAACGGCTGCTCGCACGTCCCGATCGGCGGCCGTGCCGTTCTCTCCAAGAGAGCGCCGGCTCGGGAGGGCCTCCGAACCCTTCTTCCTCCCTGCGGTATTGTGGCCAAGACGCATCCTCCCGACGCCATCTTTGCCACATGGCGACGACCCTCAGGTAGATATTCCTTCGAAACCTGCCTTGCTCTACTGCCCCAGCTCCCCACGTGGCTACGTGTGGATCTTTTTCTACTTCCATCGGCTGTTCCAAAGCCACCTAAACTTTTACTATTATTAGAGGTAAAGGTAGTTCATACAGTCGAATCTAAGAGTTGGTTCAAACAGGGAATAAAGTGGGAAAGCTGTAGCATGAATCTAGGACTTGGTTCTAAGATGAAATGGGGGAAAGTAGTAGATACTGGCTACCCAACCGGTCTATTGGTTGAAAAGGCGAAGAAAGCATGGTGGATGGCGAAGGGTGGGGGAAGTGGACCTGTCTCTTGGTTGAAAAAGGAAAGAAAGTGAGGGGTGTTGGGGGACAACGCAAATGAGAATGAGCAGCTCATTTCCTTTGCTCACATAGGAAAATGTTGCCGAGGAGATAAAAAATGGGACAAATGCAGACATGCTGCCTGAGTGTTTGCCGCTCTCGGCAACCACATCTGCCTCACCACTTTATGCCCCTGCTGTCCCTACGCCCATATCGCTACCATTAATGTAAAATCACATGAAGCATTAAGCAATGCCACCAAATGTCACTATAAGTAATGGTCTAGTGCCGTTGATAAATAGAAACAATGCCACCACCATTTTATGAAGTGCTTCTGTCTTGCTTTATTTCCCATGAATTGTGTTGTTGCAGTTACACTTAAATCTCACACCGCTAACATTGCTTCATCCCAGTGGAACTGCACAAATTTGATTGCACATTTACCGACCATGTGCTACTCTCATGACAGTAATACTAATGCTATAGTTCTGCATGTTAATTTAGTGGCAGTGTTGATGTGATGTGATGCTACTTACTTAAGGGCACTTTCATACTGTCAGTCTAGTGCCAATTATAACACAATAGATGCTGCTGTTAATCATACACCACTGCAAATATCTGTCACTGTTTAAATAGCCTTATTTCGTATTTGCGCAAACAGGGATGTTTGTCTCCATATCGTTTCTATCTGCGCAATCAAAAGTACACACCTCAGTTTTACTACAACTGCACAAAATGAGATGGCTATTCCTAGCTGCCGTCCTCTAATCACCAGTGTTCCAGGTATTCCTACATTGGTTCTAACTAGGTAGAATGACCAGCGCAATCTAAAAGAAGCTGATTCGTACCTTTTACTTCCTGATTGCAGTGCAGGGACGAGCGAAAACAACTGCATCCTAGTCCGGAATGCACTTTCTTTCAGTTCATCCATGGACCGAGGACTAGCTGGCACGGCTGCACGGAGATTTTTGGGATAGGTGCACGGACAAGAGGCATTGTGGTCTGCTTATTTCTGCAAATAGCGGTGCTTAAATTTAGTGGAATGCACAAGAATTTCAGCTGGTCAGTACACTACATGGTTCAGTTCAGCATTCCAGAGTGAACTCCTGGAAAAACCAGGGTAAACTCCAGGAAATTTAAGCCTGCCTAGGGAGGCCCTTTGCTCAGAAAAGCCTTGCTTGATTTTCCTGATCTGTAAACCTTCTCACAACTTTGTCTTTTGCTGTGAACTAGTTATATGTTTGTTATGTTCTATGAATCATTGAGATGTATAAAATTGCTTAACTTATGCTTTTCAAGTTTTTTATGAAGCTGAGTTTAATATCAGTGTTCCACATGAACGCTGGACTAGCGTGTGAACATTTGGAATTTACATTGTGGCCTCAATTAACTGCATGAACCACTGTAACAAGATACGTAGTTGCTTATATGTCAGACAACGGATTATTGATTGTTAGCTGGTCGATAGCCTAGTGTTGAAGCGAGCTGAGCCAATGTGCCGTGTTTTGCACAACTGCTTACAAGTGGGGTAGCACCAACAGTGTTTACAAGTACTTATGTATATGCCGGCGCACATTTCTCGAACGAGTACTCTATTTTATCAAACACACACTGCTCGTATGATAAACCGTGACAACTTACGTCTTACCATGCCATATTCATGAAAAAACTAGTGATGACGCATCTGTTTCGGAAACAGTTATGATGGTTCTCACATGATTCATGGGCACACAAAAGTAGCAACAGTTCCCATAGACGGATTCAAATAGAGTACTAGCCCCAGAGGGCTCGATAATAGGCAAGGTTCAGATAAGTAGACACAATACAAACTAGTATTAAACACTAGCTGGGGCAACTATTTCATGCCGCGATCTAATTTGGGCTGGACACAAGACGAACCTTGCCATGAACATCATCCAGGACGTCCGACAGCAGCTCAATCCTGTGAACCTTCATGAAGATAACCTTGTGGCCTTGCCACTCATAAACTTGTTTGTGGAGGCATGCCACGTCATCTTCCTGCGTAAGCTTGACAAGAACAATATGCCTCACAAACGAAGGAGTAGCTTTGAACTTCTTGTGCTTCAGTACACCCTGGACAACACGCCTGACAACAGTGAGGCTGGAATACAAATCGACATCGGTATAAGCGCAAATGGCTTCCAGGATCCAACAGCCTAAGAACTCTGTTTTTCCAGTGCGTATATTCAGGTCATCCGCCTCATAGCGAGTGACATGTACAACCACACAATCCTTGTCTGCATCAGGGCTCTAATTGAGACAGAAAAAAATTCTGAATTACTTTCCAGTATAAGAAATACAAGTTATTTAAACCACTATGTATAGCATGGCATCGAAGCTAATAAAATTTTGCATTATTCATCACCACATACTTAGATGAAAAACCACAATCGAGATTGGCAAAGAAGAAAATCACCTTGGCCAGCTCAGCGGGGGGGGGGGGGGACACATCCTTGAAGGGGGAAAACTGCTCCTGCAGTGCCACGGGGGCTGTAACCTCAAACGGGGCGTTGACCATCTCAGTAGTGGCCGTGAGCGTATCTGGGGTCGGCTCGGTGGCTGCCTCCATCTTCTTGGAGCTCTCTGTCTCGTGGGGATCAGCCTCCCGCGTCTGCTCTAATATCGGCAGATCTTTGCCTGGTTCTCCTTGGTCCATCATGAAACTGATGAATACTAGGAGACCACTAAAAGGAAAACACAATCGCAATGACAATGAAGAAAAAAAGAGAGTGAGGCTCGGTTACTACTTTGCAAAAGTTCCTTTTTTTCTCTGAAAGAAAATATACCAATATCACGGATCCGCTTACCTTCCCTTCATTGGGAGAGAAGAACGGTGGCAGATGCGAGTGTTGGCCTTCTTGAAGACGGTGAGGTAGAAGGGGATTCAGCGAAGAGTGAAATGATGGTTGCTTCGTCCGTCAAACTTAGATTGCGGGGAGGTGGGGTTTTGTGATACGACGGCTCGTTACTGCCGCGCTACGACCGGGGTGACTCTCCGCCTGCATACTACCTTCTAATTTGGTGGATGGCATTTGGGCCGGCACGCGGCATGGCCCGCATGTTGGTGAACAAAAGTAACACGACATTCAGTAGAGGGAGACGTTTCGATGACCTAGGAGGAGCCAGAAGCGGTAGTGTATCCACTGTACTAGTAGTAATTGTTTTCCTGGTAGCTGTAGAGTGTCTCCACTGTACTAGTAGGAATTGGTTCTCTGGGCCCAAGACAAAACATCCCATCCACCCTAGTAAATAATAAAATCAATTCAAAAGCCCATATATTTACTTAATGAGAGGCGCTACCCACACCCAGCACACCGCGCCCCAAAAAAACCTGGGGTGCTCTTCTTCCTCCTCACTCCCACCCACCTCACGTCAGCTTGCTCCACTCGTACCCCCAAATTCCTCACCTCACTCCTACAGAAAACCCCAGCTCCCCTTCTTCCTCACTACTACAGAAAAACCCCAGCTCCCCATCTTCTTCACTCGCACTACAACTAGGCTCGTCATTCGTTACTCTGCTCAAATCCGTGAGTGCGACGCGACGCCCTTGAGGAAAATGGAGTCGGCTGACCCCAGCGCCAAGAAGATGAGGCTCTCACCAGCGGCGACGCCTGTTGTAGATCCCGCACCCCGCAGTGCGGGGAGAAGCGGCAACCCCACCCCCACCGGATCCCAGGAACCCATAGAATCTCGGGTGGACCGCATCAGCGATCTCCCGGACACCGTCCTTGGGGAGATCATCTCGCTTCTCCCCACCAAGGATTGCTGCCGCACCCAAGTCCTCTCAATTCGGTGGCGCCCTCTATGGCGCGCCGTGCCCCTTAATCTCGACTGTCGTCAGCTACCTCTCTTCAATGATTTTGAAATCCCCAGAGCCATCATCTCTTCCCACCAGGGCTCCGTTCAAAGCCTCTGCTTCGCGTCATGCTACCTGAGCAAGCATACCATGCCCTGCACGGTGGACGCCTGGCTGAAATCCCCTTAATTCACAGAACTACAGCTACTTGAATTCTACTATTCCCCTGGAAATCACCTACCAGACATCGAATGCCATCTACCTGTGCCCTCAGCACCGATGTCCATCTCGCGGTTTTCCTCCTCTCTCCACACCGCCACCTTTGTGCTGTGCGACCTACCAGACAATCTGGTACTAAACCTTCGACTCCCATTTCTCAAGAAACTTTCACTTGTGTGGGTTCGTATATCGGAGGCCTCATTGCACAGCATCATCCACTCCAGTTGCCCTGTCCTGGAGTGCTTGGTGCTTGTTTTCACAGTTAGAATCGGTTGTCTGCAAATAAAGTCGCCTTCCAAGATGCCCCTTCACTTCAAAGGTTGATCCTTGATTCTAGTTATTCACCATCGCAAATAACCGTCCTCTCTGCACCTAAACTGGAGACCTTGGGTGTAATACATGATCTCTGTGCTCATTTCAAGATGGTGTTTGGCTCCATAGTTCTTCATGTACTTTATATTATCATCTACACTTGTAACCATAAGCTGCATTTTAAATTTCTGCGCATAAGTTATATATCATCTCGGAGTACACATTTTGTACTAATATTATGTTTTATGCACAATGAAGAGTTTCTCCATGGATAGCCTATCAATGGTGCTGGATTCTGTCAAGATCTTATATATCCAAATGAATAGTTTTGATCTGAACACGATTATTGGCTTGCTGCAATGCTTTCCATGTCTGGAGAAGTTGTATATAAAGGTGATAATTTCACGCACATTGGAAGCCTGCATATAGTGTACTAGAATTAACCGTTCAGCTGTTGCTCTTTCCACACTCTTTTTTAGACCTTAACTGTTTTCAATCTTCATGTCTATTTAGGCAACATGACGGGGTAAGAAAGTTATAACCAATCGGTGGATTCGTAAGCACCGGGATTTTCTCACTTCTCATAACATTCGACTGAAGACAATAACGCTAGAACGATATGTAGCCAACCATGCAAACACTAGATTTGTCACATTCTTCCTGCTGAATGCGAGGTTACTATTGTCCATCAGGCTTAAGTTTATCAGCAGCATGGTTTTGATGGATGGGTATGTCGAAGAGCAAAAAGAGGAGTTTCAGGTGGGCAAAAGAGCTTCTGAACGTGCTGGGCTTCTATTTACAACACATTGTGGTCATAATGCAGTAAATTTTATGACCCAGGATGTTCATTCTATGGACCTGACCGATCCATTTGACTGTGACTGCCGAAAACAGTGCTGGAGTTAGATGTTGTTGCCCTTTTCAACCTGGGTTTTGTCTAAACCTGATGAACGATTAACCCTCATGCTTTTGTACGGTTTGTAAGCTGGAGTTAGAAGTTCTTGCCCTTTTCAACTCGGCTGTGACTGTCATATTTTCTTTGAAACAAGGCAAATGGCTTGCCATTCGTTTAATTTAGAGTGAAATATTGTAACAAATCCCAACCAAGTGAAATAACATCACTCTCATCGTCTGCTTGAGCTCACTATGCATTACAGAAGCCAAGTGATTAGCCCCCACTAGCACCCACAAACTTATTTCGAACTAGCACACCAAATGGGCTGTAAATTTTCATAGGAAAGGCTGCATGACCGTGACAGATTTGGATTCTGACATTTGGGACCCACGAGGAAATAGCCTATCCAAGGTGCTGTTGACTTACTAGCTAGTCAACAAACGATTCTGCCTACCAGCCGTTGGATTGACATCCAACATTTGTCATGTATCTTGTATCTCTAGTCTTCTTCCTCCAGCCACCCAAACCAAACCACCCCGTCGGCTCTGCCTGCTCCCGCCTCCCATGGCTGGCTGCGCCTCCGCCGCCCTACCGTACCCTCCAACGTTGGCCAGTCCCTCCCTCTATTCCCCCACATGTCCTGTTATTCTCCGGCTACGTCAGCCCCAACACGCACCCGCATCCGAACCAGTCAACCCTCGTACTCTCCTCCCCCTGCGACTGGACTGGCGCATCTTCCATGGCTCCTGTTCGTTCCGTCCGAGGCCTTGCCGTCGTCCTCGGCCTTGGTTCGCTCGCCGTGCACGGTGCGCCACCCTATTGCGTTGTCAACGCCGTCAACAACCGAGAGGAACAAGGATATGACTGTACGTGGAGAGGATGACAGTAGGGACCCACCAGCGTCATGGTAGTACGCAAGCAAGTGCCTCGTTATTATAAGCCCAAAAAATGGTTCCTCCTAATGGTTGGACATCTGGGGCTCACGCCATTGTCAACGTAGTCAATAAACGAGAGAATTACACAACGAGCGGCTGACACCAGGGACCCAGCAGGTCGCGCAGTTGTTATTTACTTTTTTTAGGAACAAGCAGTTGTTATTTATACTAGTTTTAGCGATGAATCATGGTAACAACGGGGCTGTGCAGGGGCTGTGGCCCGTCTAGCCAGGGTTTTATTTATGTTTACCACATCATGAGCCCAGTTGTGTTTTTTTCTTGCTGAAAATGGCTAGCCCAGTTCTATTTTTTTTAAGAAATACCCAAACGAGGCCTACTTGCTTTACCAGCCCTGCTGGGCTGCAAATCTTTCAAGACGAGGAGAGTTTCATTCGGTTTGCCTAGAAATGGGTTGTACATTTTTAAAACACATCAAACCGGGAATTAGTTTCAATTTTTTTTAATTACAAGATTTTAAATTCCATTGATTTTTATGCGTGGACAATGATTTGGATTTTATATTTATATAAATTATTTTTCAAAATAGTTTGAATGTGACTTGATATTTCAGGATTAAAAATAGTTGAGCACACCGAAATATGCAAATTTTCGTAAAATTTGTAAACGTGGCCACAATATGGGGTGTAAAGCTAACAAAAAGAAGATGGGCTCCAAAAAAATTCCTAAGAATTGGCAAATGGGCTGTTAATTATTAGAAATAATGGCAGATGGGTTGTATGCTGTTTTCCATAGATTTGAGGCTGACTTGTGCGCCTACTACAGGTTGACGCGTATGATTTCCTAAAAAATAAGGTTGACGCACACGCAACGCCGTGTCAACTTAGTGAACATACGAGAGCAGTGACTGTTGGATGTCCATCCAACGGCCGTCGTGCTTCTTCAATCTCTGCTCTTCCTGCTCCAGCCGCTCAAACAAGCGCCGGTGGGACTGCCTGCTCCCTCCTCCCGTAGCCGGCTATGCTGCCGCGCAGGCCTCACCGCCCCATCGTTCTCTCATCGCTGGCCTAGCCATCCCTCTACTCACCCACACCTGATGTTATTCTCCGGCGACGTCAGACGAACCAGTAAACCCTCACACTCCCCTCCGCGTGGGAAACAACTGCCGAGTTTTACCTGGCTCCGTGTCGTTTCCATTCCTAGGGCTCGCCGTCATCCACCGCCCTTGTGCTCTCAGCGCGGCGTGGTCAACGTGGTCAATGAACGACATGCATCGGAAGTGGACTGTACCTGGAGAGGATGACATCTGGGTCCATGGCCGCACGCAAGGAAATGCCTCCTTATTACGCGCAAAATAATGATTCCTCCACCTGACAGCTGGGACCCACCGGAAGGGCCTCTGTATTTCGCGAAAAAAAAACGTTCCCCTGCTGACAGGTCGGACCCACCAGCTATATCTTCGCACGCAAGGAAGTGCCTCGTTATTATGCACACAAAAATGAATACTCCCCCTGCTAGCTGGGACCCACCATAGTGGGAGGCTGACTTGTGGGCCTACTAAGATGACGGGGACGGAGGGCTTTGTCAACTTAGTCAATATGAACGATTCTAGCTCCTGTGACCGTACAATGTCCCTCCAACGGCCGTAGTGATTCTTCAGCCTCTGGTCTTCTTGCTCCAGCCGCCCAAACAAGCGTCGGCCGTGCCGCCTGCTCCTGCCTCCCATGTCCGGCTGTGCTACCACCGCTGGCCATGCCATCCCTCTATACTGACCCACACCTCATGTTATTATACGGCGACGGCAGCCTCACATCATAGCCAAAGCAGTCAACCCACGTACTCCCCTCTGCGTGGGCATCCACTGTCGCGTCTTCCCCAGCTCCGCTTCGTCCCCTTCCTAGGCCTCACCGTCGTCCACCGCCCTAGTGCTCTCGGCGCGGCGTGGTCAATGTGGTCAACGAACGACTTCCATCGAAAGAGTACTGTACGTGGAGAGGCTGACAACTGGGTCCACGACCGCAGCAAGGAAGTGCCTCCTTATTACGCGGAAAATAATGATTCCTCCACCTGACAGCAGGGACCCATCGGACAGACCACCGTATTTCGCGAGAAAAACGTTTCCCCCTGACTGTTGGGACCCACCAGCTATATCTTCGCACGCAAGGAAGTGTGTCCATATTACGGGCAAAAAAAAATTTCGCCCCCTGACTGCTGGGACCCACCAGCTACATATTCGCACGGAAGGAAGTGCCTAACGGTCAGGACCCACCTGGTCGAAGCATATTTAGCGTTGTCATTCTGGTCGCGAACGTGTACGTACATACGATCGGTCAGTCTGCAGGCTGCAGCGATGAACCGTGGCCGTGTAAGGAAGGGCACGTGTCGTAGTAGAGGCTCGCACATGTCGTAGTAGAGGCACACACGTAGCATGTACACGTATGTACAGCGGCCAGGGTGCAAGAAAGAAATACGGCAACGTACGTACATACGGGCGGGGTCTCGAACGCCTACTCGCGCATACGTATGGCCAGGGCTCGTGTACATGGCTGGGTCGGAACGGAGAAACTGTGTTGTCATCGTGTTCATGGGGAGGCAATGGAATGCGTCGTGTTCATCGAGAGGCAACGGAACGCGTGTTGTTCATCGGGAGCCAACCGGCTTGGACGGAATAGGTGATGGAAACGAGCCCTGGCGTATTGCAGAACGGAGGAAACGGCCTTGTGTTCGACCGACCACGGTCGAAACGGGATCTTGTTCATCGGGAGGGGTCTGGCATACTGCAAAATGGAGGAAACGGACCTCCTACGGTGGAAACGGGGTTCTGTTGACCAGGAGGGGTGTGGCGTACCGCAAAACGGAGGAAACAGACTTGTGTTGGAGCGCTACGGTCAAAACGGGGGTCCTGTTCATCGGGAGGGGTGTGGCGTACCGCAAAACGGGACTCCACAGGATACTGTTCATCTCCACCGTCGACTGCCTCCACGGGCTACTGTTCATCCACCGTCGACCTCCTCCAGCCTCCACCTGCGACTGTTCATCCACGGGCTCCTGTTCATCCAGCCTCCACCGCCCACTCCTCCATCGGCTACTGTTCAACCAGCCCTCTCCACGGGCTCCTGTTCAACCACCCCTCCACCGGCTACTATTCAACCAGCCCTCCACCGGCTACTGTTCAACCAGCCCTCCACGGGGTCCTATTCATCTAGCCCTCCACGGGTTCCTGTTCATCCACCGGCTCGATCGATCGGGGTAATGTTCATCCAGCGGCAACGGCCTCTACTACCACGGGTTCCTGTTCATCCAACCCCCCACCGGGAGCTGTTCATCCAAACCCCCCAACAATGCTCACTGTTCATCAAGGGAAGGAGGCAATAGTGATCGATTGGCTTCAGTTAGCAGCAGTAGCGAAGGAATCACTCAGGTTCAGTTAACAACAAGGGATCGATCGATCGCTCGGGTTCAGTAACGCATAGCCTGCAGTGTAATCGCTCGGGTTCAGTTAGAGCCCAACGCCTCGCTCAGGTTCAGTTAGAGCCCAACGCCTCGCACACACGCGCGTACGTATGAGAGAAACGCGCATCGCTCGGCCCCCGACCACCCACCGTAACCGGAACTCCCCCGATATTTTCCTCGCCCTCTCTTCTACCACGGTTTTTCCCGTCATGGACGGCCCAAAGAATGTCATGCAGCTGCATCTTCGGCCCGCCCAGGACGAAAAGACCATTTTCTATCATGATTTTTTGTCATAGAAGTAGGACCCCACCACATCTATGATGATACCTGGTTTTGTCACAATTATCGTCATAGAAGTGTCATAAGTATGACATAAATTTTTTCGTTCGGCCCAAAATGTCACGGATGTGTCTTTTTTTTGTAGTGATGGCAGCATCCCACTACGCCTACAACACGTTGAAGATGTCTGGGCTGATAAGTCTCATCAACAACTACTTTGATAAGAAGGATGCGTTGATTTGCATTGTTCAACTCTACCGGTAAGCAGTTGCAGCATCTGCCGCCAAAGCACTTCTCCCGCCGACCAAGCTCCTGGGGGGAAGAAGAGGAAGAAGACTAACAAGACCACTGACTCCGGCAAGCGCGCCTCTTCGGAGTGCTATGCTCCCATCGAGGATGTGCCAAAGAGCTCTGCCAGCAAGAGCAAGAAGAATAAGACTGCTCCACTAGAAACCAAGAAGGTGTCCGCCAAGGAGGATGGTAAGGGAGGAACTTTCACCATAAGTTCCACCCTTGACGACAAATAGGAAAGCACGCTTGTTGCCTTCCTGCGGGTGAATGTTGATGTGTTTGCATGCAAGCACGTGACATCCCCAGCGTTTCCAGGGGTAATTGAGCACCACCTTGTCGTCTACCCTCATGCATGGCCTGTCAAGTAGAAGGTGTGGAAGCAAGCTTTGGAGCGGCATCAATTCATTACCGAGGAGATCAAGAAGTTGGAAGCAGCAGGATTGGCCAGAGGTGTACTCCATCCCACGTGGTTAGCTAAACCAGTTGTTGTGCGCAAGGTAAACAACAAGTGGTGGCTTTGTATTGATTATACAGAAATCAATAAAGCTTACCTGAAGGACCCATTTCCCTTGCCGCGCGTTGACTAGATTGTTGATTCTATTGCTGGATGTGATCTGCTGTCATTCCTTGATGCCTACTCTGGGTATCATCAGATATTCATGTCAAAAGAGGATCAAGAGAGGACCGCATTCATCACTCCATTGGCACGTACTGCTTCATACGTACGCCTTTCGGATTGAAGAGTGCTGGTTCAACATTTGCAAGATCTATCCAGATTGGTTTTGAGCCCCAGCTGCATAGAAATATGGAAGCATATATGGATGACATAGTGGTCAAAACCAAGGACAAGACAACACTGATACAAGATTTAGGAGAAACATTTGCTAATCTGCTAAAGATCAATCTGAAGCTAAATCCTGAGAAGTGTGTGTTTGTTGTTCCATCCGGCAAGCTTCTCGGGTTCTTTGTTTCTCAAATGGAATTGAAGCCAATGCTGACAAGATCAAAGCAACTAAGCAGATTGAAGCACCAAAGTGCGTCAAGGATGTGTGCCTTCTTGCCGGTTGCATTGTTGCACTAAGTAGGTTCATCTCCAAGTCTGCTGAGCGCGCCCTGTCGTATTTAAAAAAATGAAAAAGGAAGGTCCAATGAAATGGACTCCGGAAGTGGAGCCAGCGCTGCATGACTTGAAGAAGTACCTTTCTTCTATGCCAACACTAGTTGCACCAAGACCGCAAGAGCCGTTGCGGTTATACTTGGCGGCAACAAACCAAGTGGTCAGTGCTGCACTAGTGGTAGAAATAGAATCTTAGAGTGAAGAAGTAGCAGATGCAAGATCGTCAAGTGACAAGCTGGAATCTTCTCCAGCAAGTCCCGGTGCCAACAAGTCAAGCACAGAGCAAGCAATTGAGTCAGAGCAACAAATTGTGCAGAACAAGAAATTGGTGCACCGCCCAGTATATTTTGTAAGTTCCCTTCTCCAGGGGGCTAGATCAAGATATGCTAGAATGCAGAAATTGCTTTTTGGTCTCCTTATGGCCTCAAGGAAGCTGCGCCATTACTTCAAAGCACACCCAATCACCGTCGTCACTTGCTTTCCAATGCAAAGGATCTTGAGGAATCCAGATGCAGCAATCAGGATTGTCGAGTGGGCATTGGAACTATCAAGCTTTGATCTCAAGTTTGAAATCACGTCAACAATTCATAGCAGAGCTTTGGCGGAGTTCATTGCAGAATGGACACCAACACCAGACGAAGAAATTTGAGAAACCTCTCTCCCTGGCAAGGAAACAACTAAGGATTGGATTATGTACTTTGATGGAGCTTTTTTGTTGCAAGACACCGGTCCTGGAGTGCTGCTTGTCGCACCCACCAGAGAGCACCTCGAGTATGTAATTCAAATGCATTTCCCGAGGGAGAATGCGACAAACAACACTACTGAGTATGAAGGACTACTTGCCAGTTTCAAGATCATGACCTACCTTGGAATTAAGATACTTATAATCCGAGGCAACTCGCAGTTAGTTGTGACACAAGTCAATAAGGATAATTAGAGTCCATTGATGGAGGCCTATGTTGATGAAGTGCGGAAATTGGAAGAACACATTGACGGATTGCAAACAGAGCATATTCCTCGTGCAGAAAACAACATTGCAGATGATCTGTCAAAGCATGTCGCGCTTAAGTTACCTGTGGAACTAGGAACTTTTGTGCTCCACTTGACTCAGCCATCTGTAACACCGTCAGTTGGACAGAACAAGAGAAGAAAGTTGAAATCCGGCAAAAACTTTCCCGCTGGGCTCCCATAAGCTACCGGAAAGGATGTTGCCAGAGACAACGGCAAGCTTGCCGGTGAGCAGCAGGCTGTGGCAAAGAACCAAGTTCTTGCCGACGAGACAAGCGCTCCCACAGCCGAACATATGCCTTTAGTCCTTGTTGTCGAGCCACCTCCTCCGGCATGGGCGCAACAGATTGTCGATTTCCTTCAAACATGAGAACTTCCCGAAGATCAGGAAGAAGCTGGAAGAGTAGCCCATCAATCAAGTACGTATCAGTTTGTCGGCAACGACCTGTACAGAAAAAGACCAAATGGGGTGAAATTGAAGTGTATCTATCGGGAAGATGGACAAAAGTTGTTGGCGAAGATACACGGGGGGATATGTGGCTGATGACCCACAAGTATAGGGGTGAGTGTCGAACCCAACAAGGAGCAGAAGGAAATGACAAGCGGTTTCCAGCAAGGCATTTTCTGCAAGTACAGAACTTATCAGTAACGAGTAGTTTGATAGCAAGATAATTTGTAACAAGTGACAAGTAGCAATAGTAACTAAGGTGCAGAAAGGTAGCCCAACCCTTTTTGTTGCAAAGGACAGGCTGGAACGCTCTCTTATAACAAGCTAAGCATTCCTAAGGACACATGGGAATTTCATCTAGTCACTTTCATCATGTTTGTTTGATTCGCGTCCGCTACTTTGATAATCTGATATGTGGGTGGACCGGTGCTCGCGTGTTGTTCTTACTTGAACAAGCCTCCCACTTATGATTAACCCCTCCTGCAAGCATCCGCAACTACGAAAGAAGAATCAATATAAATCTATCCATAGCATTAAACATATAAATCCAAATCAGCCCCTTACGGAATAGCGCATAAACTAGGGTTTAAGCTTCTGTCACTCTAGCAACTCATCATATAATTACTACTCCACAATGCATTCCCTTAGGCCCAAAGATGGTGAAGTGTCATGTAGTCAATGTTCACATAACACCACTAAGGGAATCAACAACATACATATCATCAAAATATCGAACGAATACCAAATTCACATGATTACTTATGACAAGACTTCTCCCATGTCCTCAAGAACAAAAGTAACTACTCACACATCATATTCATGTCCAAGATCAGAGGGGTATTTAATAGAATAATAGATCTGAACATATGATCTTCCACCAAATAAACCAACTAGCATCAACTACAAAATGTAATCAACACTACTAGCAACCCACAAGTACCAATCTGAGGTTTTGATACAAAGATTGAATACAAGAGATGAACTAGGGTTTGAGATGAGATGGTACTGCTGAATATGTTGATGAAGATTGGTCCTCCCACGATGAGAAGGTTGTTGGTGATGACGATGGCTTCGATTCCCCCCTCCCAGAGGGAAGTGTCCCCGGCGGAATCGCTAGGCCAGAGAGCAAAAGTGCTCCTGCCCAAGTTCCGCCTCGAGTCGGCGGCACTCCGTCCCGAAAGTCCTCTCCTTATTTTTCTTGGGAAAATGGGCTTATATACCAGAAGATGGGCACTAGAAGCTGGCCAGGGCCCCACAAGCCACCAGAGCACGTCCAGGGGGGTGGGCGTGCCCTGGTGCCTCGTGGGCCCCTGGGTAGCCCCCTCTGGTACTTTTTGGCTCCAATATTTTTTTATTTATTCCAAAATAAATCTTCGTAAAATTTCAGCTCATTTGGAGATGTGCATAATAGGCATCTTTGACATAGCTTTTTCAGGTCCAGAACTCCATTTGCTGGCAATCTCCCTCTTTATGTAAATCTTGCATTTTAAGAGAGAAAAGGCGTTAGAATTGCTCCACAAAGTGTTATATTGATTAAAAACACTTTACATAACAGTAGGAAATCATGATACAAAATGGACATATCAACTCCCCCAAGCTTAGACCTTGCTTGTCCTCAAGCGAAAGCCGAGATCGATAATCATGCCTACATGTTTAGAGAGAGAGAGAGAGGTGTTGACAAAACAAAATACGGACATAGTAGCATCATGATCTTTATTATAACAACAATATGCATTATCAAAGAACTTCTGATGAACAAGTAACAATTCATCACAATAATGAAGTACATGGCATAAACTTTCTTGAAAACTAACAAACTATGTTCTCAGTCAACACTCACAATATATATATGGAGCAATAATTCATCATATTTTCAGGAAGGGTCTCATGTCAGAGCTTTTTAGCAAGTCCACATACTCAACCATCATTTAGTCTTCTATGATTGCTAACACTCACAATATATATATGGAGCAAAAGTTTCAGCCAGACACATAGAAAGATAGGGGCTTTTAATTTCACCTCCCAACTTATTATCCTCAAGGGCGATGCCAATAACTCATGATCACCCATATCCAACTAGATATATGTGCCTAGATCTTTCCCCACCACACGATGCTTACAAAAGAGAAAAATAAAAAGGAATATAGGAGAACACTATTGACTCTTGCATAAAAGTAAAAGATATGCCTTTTAGAGAGGGAAGTAGAGGTGTCATGCGCTTTTTGATTTTGGATGCAAAAGCTCTTAATGCAAAGGAACGTCACTTTACAGTCCGTCGCTTTTATTTCCTTACCAACACAAGATTGTACAAAGCTTGTTTTCCCTTACACTAAAAGATCATACATATTTAAGAGCAATTTTTATTGCTTTATGCACTGATGATAACTTAATTGAAGGATCTTATTCAATCCATAGGTAGGTATAGCGGACTCTCATGACATGAAACTGGGTTTAAGGTTTTTGGATGCACAAGTTGTATCTCTACTTGGTGCGGACTTTTGGCTAGAAATGATATTGGGCAAGCACCACATGTTAGAGGATCTATTACAATATAACTTCTATGTGAATATAAGCAAACATAATTCATTATGTTATCTTCCTTGTCCAACGTCAACAATTTGGCATAAAATACTTAATGGGGGCTCACAGTCATAAAAGATGTCCAAGATAGTGTATTTGCATGTGAATCTTCTCTTCCCTTATTAATTTTTTCATGAATTATCATTGACCAATGCTATGTTTGTCAACTTTCAATAAATTTTACCACTTATACTTTTCCTTATGTAGTGTCATTACTTTCCATAAGATTAGCATATGATCTTTTATGTATTCCTCCAGCATCGTAGTTTGAATAATGTTAGTTTCAACATTAATAGGAGTACTTAAGATATAATGCTTAATTCTTTGCCCATTGACCACCTTCGGATTAGTGCCTTCGGCATTATTGATCTTAACAACTCCAGAGTGATAAACTTCCTCGATGATATATGGTCCTTCGCATTTGGAGAGAAATTTTCCTGCAAAAAATCTAAAACGAGAATTGTACAATAGAACATACTCACCCACTTTGAATTCCCCTTTTTGGATTCTTTTATCATGCCATCTTCTAAGTTATTCTTTAAACAATTTGGCATTTTAATAAGCTTGGGTTCTCCATTCATCTAGCGAGCTAATATCAAATAACCTCTTTTCACCGGCAAGTTTGAAATCATAATTGAGTTCTTTAATTGCCCAATATGCCGTATGTTCTAACTCAAGAGGTAAATGATATGCTTTTCCATAGACCATTTTATATGGAGACATACACATAGAATTTTAATAAGCAGTTCCATCAGCCCATAATGCATCGTCAAGTTTCTTAGACCAATTATTTCTAGATCTATCGACGGTCTTTTGTAAAATTAATTTTATGTCTCTATTGCTCAATTCAACTTGACCACTAGATTGAGGGTGATAGGGGATCCAATTAAATGGTTGACATCATTGTCGGTGTCAAAACCGGCAGATCTCGGGTAGGGGGTCCCAAACTGTGCGCCTAAGGATCAAAGGTAACAGGAGACAGGGGACACGATGTTTACCCTGGTTCGGGCCCTCTTAATGGAGGTAATACCCTACTTCCTGCTTGATTGACTTTGATGAGTATAGGGATTACAAGAGTTGATCTACCTCGAGATCGTAATGACTAAACCCTAGATGTCTAGCCTGTATGATTATGATTGTCTCTACGGACTAAACCCTCCGGTTTATATAGACACCGGAGGGGGCTAGGATTGTACAAGGTCAGTTTTACAGAGGAAGGAAACTATACATCCAGACGTCAAGCTTGCCATCCACGCAAAGAAGAGTCCCGTCCGGCCACGCGGAAAGGTCCTTGATCTTGTATCTTCATGGCCCATTAGTCCGGCCCACATTACATAGCCCGAATGCCCGAGGACCCCCTAGTCCAGGACTCCCTCAGTAGCCCCCGAACCAGGCTTCAATGACGATGTGTCCGGCGTGCAGATTGTCTTCGGCATTGCAAGGCAGGTTCCTCCTCCGAATACCCCAAAGCACAAAGAACTGTATTCGACTCCTCCACGATGACGTGGTATCCGGGTTTTATATCTTCGGTTCTGTTAGGTGGGCCCTCCATGATACTCCAGGCAGCTCCGGCTTTACTTTGAACATTGTATCCTTTGGCTTCTGCGCCACCATCACCTCTGCTTCCACGTGTCAGATGAATACGAAGGGTCCAAGTACATTTACAAATGACACCCTGACGGCGTATGGAAGGCGTCTATTTAAGGAGATTGAATCTGAGATGCCATTCCAAACTAGGCGAAAAAATCCTTAGAGTTGGCCACAGAAATCTGTGCAAACATGGCTGGCGCTCCTAGTTCTTCCTCACGCCCTCATGGCCCTCAAAAAGGCGATTGGGAGAGCTGCTCGGTCTCCCACGCCCAGCTGCCAAGCTCCAGGTGCAGGGATATCTTCCTCCCGCGGGCCTAGTTCCTGTTCGGGCGGGATTAACTTCCTTAAATAGCGAAGCCCTGGCGGAAAATTTCCCCAACCCTACCCAAGGGGAACGAGTGTGCTTCATCTCCTTCCTTGTAAGAGGCGTTGGATTTCCAATCCACCCTTTCCTCTGAGGTCTCCTGGAGTACTACGGCCTCCAGCTACACAATCTCACTCCGGGCTCCATCCTGCACATCGCGGGATTCGTGGCTCTCTGCGAGCTGTTCTTAGGCTGCGAGGCCCATTTTGAGTTATGGAGGAAACTTTTCTACCTCATCCCCCGCTCCCAAAAGGGATCTATATTCGAGGTGGGCGGTGCCGAAGTATGGTGCATAGCCGGAACAGGATACCTGTCCGGCAATCCGAAGAAGGCATCCAAAGAGTGGCCCTCAGAGTGGTTTTATATTGAAGACGTAGTTCTCCCAGACCCAATCCGGCGGGGCCTACCTGAATTTTGCATTGCTCCGTTAAAGAAACACCACAGCTGGCGTCCCCGGAGCCTCGAAGAGGAGGACAGTGCGGAGATTAAGAAGTTAATGAGCAAGATAAAGATACTCGCCCAATCCGGACTATCTGTAATTGAGGTAATGGCAATTTCGATAACGCGAGGCGTTCAGCTACTCCAATCCAGAGGACTCCCCATGTGGCACTACAACGGGGAGGATGACACATCATGCTGCGGGCGCAAGGGTCCGAACAACTTTGCCGCCTTGGCCGCCATGTTGGCTGATCTTTATAAAGGGGAGAAAGAAGATTTTACTCGCCTTAAGTGCCGAGAGGGCTTTTCCATGTACAACCTCCTAGCTAGGTGAGCTTTCGCTCCGTAACCTTACTCAATCCTCTTCCTTAGTCGTACCTAGTTGACCTCAATCCGACTATTTTTAACAGGAATGGAGGAAGGTTGTCGTGGGGATCTACAGCCCCGCTCCGCAGCGAGAGGACCATATTCGGGACCTGGATCCTGGATTTGAAGAGGATCCGGATATATTCACTGAGCTCAAGGAGGGGGTCTTTTATCAGGCGAGCTATGGCGGCACATAAGTGGCCATCATAGCCGATTATCCCGGCCTTCTCCCCTCCTCCCACGTAAGTACCCAGGAGACGTCTCCTCCAAAAGAGTTTTCTCATCGTGCCTCACCCACCGCACTGTCTCGTGCTCCAAAGGGGCGGCGCTCGTCTCGCCACGCCTCATCAGAAGCGTCCCTTAAGAAGGCGACACCTGCGCAGGGCGGATCTTCAAAAAGAAAGGCGAACAACGATACTGCCGAGCCCCCACCTTCATCAAAAAGGTATGGTTTTGAATATGCCCTTGGCAGATATACTGAATTGTGACGTTTCCCGCTATGCCACATTTTTTTAGGAAAAGCATACGCCGGACTGTGTCTGGAGGCCTTGCTGGTCATGCATCACCCAATCGAACCCTGGACCCTGTCCCAAGGACTAGGGTTGAGACCGGTGAACTGCCAGGTTGTCCTCTCCCCGAGGATTCAGATAATGTATCTGTTACCACCTCCAAAGTAGAGAGTGCGATGAACCATCGGCGCCGGAGGGCGGCTATGCATGACCCAACTTTCACTGAAGAGGCATTCAATGCCTTCAGCTCAGCGGATGCATACATCCGAGCTGCTCGGGATGGGCTCGCTGGAGCAACTCACCAGCTTTCGAAGGATATGCAGGTAAGATCATGTGTCAGTAGCCCCCGAGACTTAAAGCAGTTGACGCAACTGATTTAAGGATCATTGCACAATCAGGTACTCACGGAGAAGAACAACATGATGTCTCAGGAGCTGGAAAAATGACGGACCCAACTAACTGCTGTCACCGGTGAACTGGCGAAGTCCAAGGAGGCACCGACTGGTAATGTCCGCTACTGTCCGAAAAATATAATCATGTGTCAGCAATGTTTTTTGAAATAAACACTGATGTATTTACGACGGCAGGATCACCAGATCAACTGGAAGAGAGACTAAAGGCCACGCAGGCGGATAAACAACATGCCGGAAGGCAAGAAGCCGCTGGTCAGCGTATGCTAACACGGAGCAGGGATGAGAAGAACAAACTTGAAGATGGCAACATCAAGCAGGCCGAGGAGCTGAAGGACATACGAGCCCAACTGGCGGATGCCTTGAAAGAGAACAGAAAGCTCAAAGGCGGCATATTCAGTATGCTTTTTAACCTCACTTCCATACAGTCCCCTAATGGGAAGTTTAACAAGTTTGTTTCTGTAGGTGTGCTGACTAGGCGGCCCAAAGGAGAGGTGTCCAGATTCCAAGGTGATCTGCTACACGAGCTCTTCAAAGTGCATGAGCGAGCCCTGAAGGCAATGAGGAACATTGCAAAAGCTTTATGGCCGGCCGATTCTCCTCCAGGAAGTATGGAGGAACTCGTGAATTTATTCAAGGGAGCTCGTCACCACTTTGGACTATGGAAGATATCAGCATGCCGAGAAGGCGCACGAGAGGCCTGGGCCATGGTGAAAACACGGTACACCAGACTTGATCCGAATCATATGGCCCGGGTCGGGCCTCGGGCACCAGATGGACATGAAATTCCTGTTAGCTTAGTATATGACCAAGTAAAGATAGCCGCCAAGTTTTTGCAACAAGATTGTAAACTAGACAACTTATTAGATGGTCTAGAGGAGGAGGAAGTTTTTGAGTCCAAGTAGTAATGTACTTTTATCAACAAACGTATCTCCAGCCGAATTATAAAACGATTGTCATGGCAAACCTTCCGCTTTAACCTCCGAAATCCAAAGTTTGGAGTGTTTTCGAATACTGTACCAGCGGTAAACACCGACGTATGTTCGGAAACCAGTCAGTCCGGTCATAGTTGCTTGAACAGACAAGTTGTATTCGGGGACTTATGTTATATTACATTTGATCGTAAGAAACATCTTCCAAAGAGAATAGTTCCGTTAAGGTTTCCTCTCCCTGGGCCAGCATGCGTTGTTGTGCATGCCTGAGCTGTGTTGCTAAACATCACAGTACATGTTGTATTTTGGGGGCTTGTATCGCAACGAGGGCAGTTCATCTTTTGTCCGCCGACCTATTATTCCCTTAAGAACGCTAGCTTCCGGATTCACCCGTCTGAGGTACACGTCCGGATGACCTGGCTGCGCAGAGGTGCTCCCTTTATGCCCTAGCCGAACAAGTGGGAATGTAGGGCATAAGCACAGGAGCCAGGCAATCCAGCTTGGCCAAAACTTTACTCATAAAGGTGCATATAATGGCGAAGAAAAGACATATATGAGAAGATGACACATATATACGGTGAACTTAATGCTCGATAAACAATAATAAGCTTCTGTGACTAGAAGCCCCCAGGTATTGGGGGGTATGTACATTTAAGGATGTATACCCCTTAAGTGTGCGGTTTATCCAAACACGGGCTAGAAGTCGTACTGATTCTATAGTTCTATTTTAGTAGAAACTTGATTGATTCGTTCCTGTATAAACAGCTAAAGGAAAGGCTTCTGATCACACACTGGTCGTCTGGGGACCGCCATCATTTACTCCCCCTTATTTTAGTAGGCGCCAGTCTTCTTCATCTGGCCGCATTGCATCAATATGGATCAAATAATCCATTGGGTGTACATTCTGAGATGGATAAAATTGCTTCTTACCCTTATTTTTATGTAAAGGATCTTGTAGGTCGGGTAGCTTCTGCTATCTTTTTTTGCATTTGGATTTTTTTGCTCTGAAAGTGGTACGTGAGTTGGGTTTAGAACGTCGTGAGACAGTTCGGTTCCTATCTACCGTTGGTGTTAAAGGGAGAACTGCGAGGAGCCAGCCCTAGTACGAGAGGACTGGGCTGGGTCAACCTATGGTGTACCGGTATTGAAAAAAAACATAGCGGTAACGGCTGTTTTAGAAAGCACCTCTTCCTTTCCTGAAACTCAAACAACCTACTAGGCTACTAAAAGGCTAATCCAGACGAAGAAGATAGCGAGAAAACGACTCCTCAAGCCGAAGTAAGGGCGGGACCATCTTCTTTTCTGACCGTTTGGAGCTGCTCACAAGGCCTAAACCTTCCTGTAATCCCTGGAGCTTCGTCAGAGCCTTTTCCTTCCCCACAGGCCAGAGCTCAATTTACCTTCGCCACAGCTCTAAAATAAGGAGAATCAGCTCAAGATAAAAGGGCTCGCACTCAATTGATCCGGGTCAACACTTCCTGTATCTGGTTTCGGCTTTATTTTGACTGCTTGTAGGGGCTCATGACAGTCCTGTAGGGGATCGAAAGGCTTTCGAGCAGTAGCGGCAGCGGGGCGGGAGAGTTGGTTATTCAATTGATCCTCTGATGTTGGCCCTTCTGCATCATCCAGCAAGGCTCGGAAGTCTGAGCTATTAAGGTGCGGTTGACGGATAAGAGGCCTTCGATATGTTAAGGGAGAGAGGGGAGAGTCATTCCAGAGTTGGGTGGGAATCGTTGATAGAAATTTGGATTTTCCCTGAGGTACGATAGCGCCTGAACTAAAGAAAGGTCGATATTTCACTCCGTGGGCCGGCTAATTAATTCAAGTAATTCCTGGAGGGGAATCAATCGAAGAGATTGCCTGCCCATGCTACAATTCCTTACTCAAAAGGACTAGAGTGCTAAGCTGCCTTCCCGGCACCACCACTATAATGAATGGCTCAAACAAATAGGAGATGAGAATCTAATTGATCCTTTCTAGAATAGAATATAAAGAGAAGCTTGTTCCGCCCATCTATCTAGAGAATGAGAGAAACTTTCATCCCTATATTTCCACTGAAATGGAATTAGCGATACCTTTGCTTTTAGTTTGAATTCATGAATCCTGTTTCTAGTGGCGAGTAACTACTACGAAAGGTACGGAAAATGGGATCCATGGTTAACAAGTAGAGACTTCGCCTTTCTCTAAAGAGCCCAGAGGTCCTGCTAAATAAGATGTATTGTGAGCACAAGATGGACCTGAGCTCCTCTCTTAAACCAAGGGTCTCTTACACTTTTCCTAGCTTAAGTTGGCGGATTGGTAAACAAACGGCTCTGCAGCTCCGTTCGCTTCGGCACCACTCCCTTGCTTCTTATCGAGGTCGGTGCCAACAAACAAGTCCTATTCGAGCAATAGGTAAAGAAAGACGGTAAAGCCCATTAAAAAGAGTGCCACGCAGAAGCACCTCCTGTGTCACTCGATCCAAACCCGACACATCTTTCTTGACTCAATCCCAAAGGTCAATCCAGCCAGCCGATTTTCAACAAAAAAGGAGTTCACCGTGGAAATATAAAGTCTAATGACAGACACTGGTAATTCTCTCACTGGGCCAGCCACTAGAATCAGTTAGCAGGCAATGGCCAAGTTCAGTGCATCTCGAACTAGTGGGTCACTATATCTAAACTATCTAATACAACTATTGAATGCGCTTTGAATTGCACTTCTGCTCATAACCACTACGAACCGGAAAGGAAGGAAGCAGGTCAGAGCAAGGTGCCATCAGGCGTTCAACAGGCAGTCTCACGATCGGGCATGAGTGTCCTGAAGAAGAAATTGTATACTCCCTTTGGTCGGAAGGCGGCGGGGGAAGGAAGGGGACACTGGGCGGGTCCTCCGGCTCTCGCTGACTATTATTTGTCATTCCCAAATCCATTCTTGTCTAAGCTGCTCATGGTACTACTTTTTTTTATTTAGCGTTATTTTATTAGGCGGAAGATCAAGAAAATTAGGTAGTATCTAATATGTCCACGAACTAAGTATAATCTCCGAAAGCCACCTTAATCCATTTTATATAGAATCTGTCTTCTTGTACGGACTGAAACAAGACAAACTACTCACGGGACCCACTTAAGATCTCTTTCTTTAGTTTTCTGCTTTATTCCTTTCTTAGAAAAAAGTAGCTTCCCTTATTAGTTGCGCTAGTATCTTTTCATAATGATGACTTTTTTCAGAGCTTCCTAGATTTTGAGAAGCTGAGGCATTGCCGGCTGGGGGGAAATTTGATCGAAACTAATAACAACTAGTCACGATTAGGGACAAAGCTCAGCTCTCACATTCCAGGCGAAGGTCATAATTCGCAGGAACATTCTATAGTCTTAGTCAGAGGAGGTAGAGTGAAAGATTCGCCAGGTGTGAAATCCCCCCCTCACATCAAGCCTGTACGCTAGCTACCAACATATACTATGGAGTCCATGGCTACCTCCGCGGATGGAAGACCGTAGATTTTTCACTAAAAAGGAAAAGAAGAAAGAGAAAAAAGAGAAAAAAAGGTAACGAACAATGAGTCCGGACTTAGGGGTAGAATCTTCGGAGTCTGGCGGTGTTCCATGGGTTCGGCTCTAGGAGATTGTCCGATGCATTACGAAGGCGATAGGCTCCTCAAGTGAGAACTTCATCTATAATGAAGGGACCCTCCCATTTGGGCTTCAGCTGGTCCTTTTTCTTCTCTGGTAGGCGTAGAACGAATTCATCGACATTATAAGTCTTCGCCCACACTTCTCTGCTTCGGTATCTTCGAGCTTGTTGTTGGTAGAATGCTGAACGAGCATTTGCGACATCATGCTCCTCCTCCAGGCCATCTAAGTCATCTTGTCGATCGAGCTCGGCCTCTCTCTCTCTTCGTACATGCGTACTCGAGGTGAGTCGTGAATAATATCGCAGGGCAAGACGGCCTCTGCACCGTACACCATAAAGAACGGTGTTATCCGGTCGTGCGATTGGGCGTGGTCCGCAGCCCCCAGAGTACGGAGTCCAGCTCCTCAACCCAGTGTTTATCTCACTCCTTTAAGGATCGCACTAGTCTGGGTTTAATGCCGCTCATTATCAGGCCATTAGCCCGTTCGACTTCACCGTTTGTTTGAGGGTGATAGACGGAGGCATAATCGAGCTTGATGCCCAGATTAGCACACCATGTTTTTACCTCGTCAGCTGTGAAGTTAGAGCGGTTATCGGTAATGATGCTGTGTGGGACATCGTAATGGTGTACGACACCGGATATGAAATCTGTCACTGGTCCGGCTTTGGCCGTTTTAACTGGTTTGGCCTCTATCCACTTAGTGAATTTATCTACCATGACCAGCAGGTATTTGTTCTTATGGCTTTCCCCTTTAAGGGGTCCTACCATGTCAAGCCCCCAGACCGCAAAAGGCTAAGTAATGGGGATTGTTTGTAGGGCGGTATGCGGCATATGGCTTTGATTGGCGAAAAGCTGGCATCCTACGCAACGTTGGACGAGGTCTTGTGCATCCGCTCGGGCCGTCGGCCCGAAAAAACCGGTACGGAAGGCCTTACTTACAAGGGCCTAAGTTGCGGCGTGATGGCCGCCAAGACCAGCATGGATTTCGGCCAAGAGCTGCCGCCCCTCTTCTTCGGAGATACATCTTTGAAGGACTCCGGTAGTACTTTTCTTGTAGAGCTCTCCTTCATGAACCTTGTAGGCTTTCAAGCGTCGAACGATACAGCAGGCCTCATTCTGGTCCTCACGGAGCTCTCGCCTATTAAGGTAGGCCAGGAAGGGTTCAGTCCATGGGGCGATTACTGCCATGATTACATGGGCCGATGGTGTTATTTCGGTGGCAGAGCCCCCGATGATATCGGAATTGTGTTCGGAATCTGGGGGTATGATCGGCTCCGGACTGGTGTTGCTACTCTCATCCTGCCATACCACGGATGGCTTGAAGAGCCTCTCCACAAAGGTATTGGGTGGGACGGGGTCGCGCTTAGCGCCCATGCGAGCAAGGATGTCCACTGCTTGATTACTCTCTCGGGCCAAGTGATGAAACTCGAGTCCCTCAAACCAAGCTGATATTTTAAGTACGGCATTGCGGTAAGCCGCCATCTTCGGATCTTTGGCATCAAATTCTCCGTTTATTTGGGATACTGCGAGGTTTGAATCTCCGCGCACCTCGAGCCATTGTATGCCCATGGAGACGGCCATCCGAAGACCATGCAATAGGGCCTCGTATTCGGCTGCATTATTAGAGTCTGTATACAGTATTTGGAGCACATAATGGACTGTGTCCCCTGTGGGGGATGTCAGGACAACACCAGCCCCAAGTCCGGCTAGCATTTTAGAGCCGTCTAAGTGCATCACCCAGTTGGAATATGTGTCGTACTCTTTAGGGAGTTCAACCTCTGTCAATTCTGCGACGAAGTCAGCCAAAACCTGAGATTTAATGCCTCGGCGTGGCTTATATGTTATTTCAAACGGTAAGAGCTCAATGGCCCATTTGGCAATCCGGCCAGTGGCGTCCCAGTTGTTGATGATATCATTGAGTGGTACTTCGGAAGCCACCGTGATCGAACACTCTTGAAAGTAGTGCCGCAGCTTCCGGGATGCCATGAAGACCGCATACGCTATCTTTTCATAATGTGGGTATCAGGATTTGCATGGTGTGAGGACCGTCGATATGTAGTATACTGGTTTTTGAAGTGGGAATTTATGTCCCTCTTCTTCTCATTCGACGACGAGCACCGCACTCACCACCTGGTGTGTTGCAGATATGTATAGTAACATGGGTTCACCGACGTTTGGCGCGGCCAGGATTGGGTTGCTCGCTAACAAAGCTTTTATTTCTTCCAGTCCGGCTGTTACAGCATCCGTCCATGCAAAGTGGTCGGTGCGTCGGAGCAGGCAATACAATGGCAGAGCCGTTTCTCCTAATCTGGAGATAAAGCGGCTCAAAGCTGCCATGCACCCGGCTAATTTTTAGACCTGCTTGAGATCTGTTGGTGTAGTCAACTGTGACAGGGCTCGGATTTTGGCTGGGTTTGCTTCAATTCCCCTATTGGAAACAATGAACCCAAGCAGTTTTCCGGCGGGAACACCGAAAACGCACTTTTTCGGATTGAGCCGTATGTCATATCTTCGGAGGTTGTCGAATGTAAGGAGTAAGTCATCCACCAATGATTCGACATGCTTAGTTTTGATGACTACATCATCTACATATGCCTCAACTGTGTTGCCGATTTGCTTTTCCAGGCACGTTTGAATCATGCGTTGGTATGTGGCGCCGGCGTTTTTTAGCCCGAAGGGCAAGGTGTTGAAGCAGAAGGGCCCGTATGGGGTGATGAATGCCATTGCAGCTTGGTCGGATTCCTTCATTTTGATTTGATGGTATCCGGACTATGCGTCGAGGAAGCACAGTGAGTCGTGTCCTGCGGTTGCATCAATAATCTGGTTGATGCGAGGTAGTGGGAAGGGATCCTTAGGGAAAGCTTTATTAAGGTCCTTGAAGTCGACACACAAGCACCAGGATTTATCCTTCTTCGGCACCATGACCATGTTTGCTAGCCAGTCCGGATGTTTGATCTCTGTGATAAACCCGGCTTCGAGTAGCTTGGCTAGCTCCTCCCCCATAGCCTGTCGTTTGGGTTCGAGAAATCACCGCAGCGTTTGCTTGACTGGTTTGTATCCCTTCAGTATATTGAGACTGTGTTTGGCCCGTGCGCGTGGGATTCCTGGCATATCCGAGGGGTGCCAGGCGAAGATGTCCCAATTCTCACGCAGGAACATGCACAATGCAGCGTCGACCGTCGGATCCAGCTGTGCCCCAATGGAAGCTGTTTTCCTGGGGTCCGTCGGGTGAACTTGAAATTTGACTATCTCGTCTGCTGGCTTGAAAGAAGTGGATTTAGGCCTTTTATCAAGAATTACGTTGTCTCTATTCACTGTGGAACGCAAAGCGGTGAGCTCCTCGGCCGCCTGGGCTTCGGACAATGCCTCGAGGGCCAAGGATGCGGTTTTCTTTTCGGCGCGGAGTGCTATGTCCGGATCACTGGCGATAGTGATAACACCGTTGGGCCCAGGCATTTTGAGCTTCATGTACCCGTAATGAGGTATGGCTTGAAAGCGTGTGAATGCATCTCGCCCTAACAGGGCATGATATCAGCTGTTGAAAGGGGCCACCTGGAAGATTATCTCTTCGGACCTATAGTTCTCTGGTGTGCCGAATAGCACATCGAGTTTAATTTTCCCCGAGCAACTTGCTTCCTGACTGGGGATAACTCCTCGAAAGGTTGTATTACTTTGCTCAATGCGACTCCTGTCCATTTGCATTTTATTGAGCGTGTCTTTGTAGATGAGGTTCAGTCCACTACCGCCGTCCATGAGTACTTTAGTGAGACAAAAGCCGTCTACAATTGGGTTTAGGACCAAAGCGGCTGGTGCTTGGACTAATCGGGCCCTTGGCTCGTCATTGGCGTTGAAGGTTATCGCCATATCGTTCAAAGGATTTATTGCGGCTACGTGGTTGACTTTGGCGAGGTCGCAGAGCGCCCTTTTACGCCGGTTGTTTGAAGAAAAGGTCTCGAAGACCGTAAACACATTGAGGTTGTTATCCTCAGGGGAATGCCTTGCCGGAGTAGTATTTGTGAGAATAGCCTCCTCGCTTTTAGCCACCTGCCGGAGTATCCAACATGCCCGAAGGCTATGAGTTGGTTCGGAGTTTGCCATCGCGTGTATCTGACAGGGCTTGTCGAGCCATTCATCAAGGACAGTTTTGTGCCCCGATAAGGGCTTTATTTTTCTTTCCGTGAAGTAATGATCAGGTGCCCCGTAAGGGTGCATCCTTTTTATCCGGCCGGTGGGTGGCTTAAAGGCCGGTGGTTCCCACCGAGCTGTCTAGGCTTTCCAAGCGCTTTCCATTGTGCAATACTTCTGTACTATGTGTGCCAAGTCTGCAAAGTGCAGTATGTGGCGCCGATTGAGGGCATTGAGGATCCCCTCGTCCATACAGTTGTGGCAAAAGACTGATACCGCATCATCGTCGCAACAATCTTTGATCTTGATTTTAACAAGTAGGAATCTAGCCCAAAAGTGATGGACTGTTTCCTGAGGTTGCTGTGGTATATACATTAAATCACATATGTCCCGGGGACCGAAACTGCTTGGAGAGTATTGATTGTGGTGGGTGGGTGGGCTTAAATCTGAACCCTGACCCACTGTGGAATCCGGATTTTGAAAAATTTCTGAGGTCATTGGCCCAGGATCCGGAGTGTCCTGGGGGTTTTTAGACTCGGCACCTGATTCTATGTTCAGAAGACAAATGATCTCTTCTCGAAGATGAGAGTCTGGCTCGTAGGGCTCAGAGATCCGAACATAGTTTGTTTTCAGCAAAGGAGGAGTGGTATCCTCAACTTGTTCTTCCACGACAGTCACCAGGTGGGTGACAGGTGGAGACCTAATCTCCCGCTGATTGGGTTTAAGCCCAATCAGATCATAATCTGTTGTGACCCCTAGGACGGCGATGCGATCTAGCAGTTCGTTTAAAGATGAGACATCCACCGGATCCATCTTATCGACACTTTTGGGGTTGATGCGAAGATGATTTTTGGCAATCTGGGGGACCGCCTTGGGCTTAATGGCCGGGCGGGCACCTATGGTGAAATTGCCGATCTGGAGGGTCTGCCCAAGAACTAGGGCTCTTCCAGAGGTGATTTTGTCGTTGACGATGAGGTGAGCCATCGATCCTTGTATCGACAACACAGAGGAACTCTCAATGAAAGCACCAATGTCGGTGTCAAAACTGGCAGATCTCGGGTAGGGGGTCCTGTATTGTGCGTCTAAGGATCGAAGGTAACAGGAGGCAGTGACACAATGTTTACCCAGGTTTGGGCCCTCTTAATGGAGGTAATACCCTACTTCCTGCTTGATTGACTTTGATGAGTATAGGGATTACAAGAGTTGATCTACCTCGAGATCATAATGACTAAACCCTAGATGTCTAGCCTGTATTATTATGATTGTCTATACGGACTAAACCCTCTAGTTTATATAGACATCGGAGGGGGCTAGGATTGTACAAGGTCGGTTTTACAGAGGAAGGAAACTATACATCCAGACATCAAGCTTGCCATCCACGCAAAGAAGAGTCCCATCCGGACACGGGGAAAGGTCCTCGATCTTGTATCTTCACGGCCCATCAGTCCGGCCCACATTACATAGCCCGGACGCCCGAGGACCCCCTAGTCCAGGACTCCCTCAATCATATGTAACAAGCAGTTTATGGAATGCACCATGAATAAAATGTGAGCCACCATCAGTCATTAAATACGTAGGGACTCCAAACCCCGGGAAAATAACTTCTTTAAGCATTTTAATAGAAGTGTTATGGTCAGCACTACTAGTCGGGATAGCTTCTACCCACTTAGTAACGTAATCAACAGCAACCAAATTATGTGTGTACCCATTAGAGGAAGGGAAAGGTCCCATATAATCAAATTCCCAAACATCAAATGGTTCAATAACAAGTGAATAATTCATAGGCATTTCCCGATGTATACCAGTATTACCAATTCTATGACATTCATCACAAGATAAGACAAACTTATGAGCATCCTTGACAAGAGTAGGCCAATAGAAACCAGATTGCAATACCTTGTGTGTCATTCTGCCTCCCGCATGGTGTCCTCTGTAAGCCTCGTAGTGACACTTCATAGGATTTGTTCATGTTCATGCTCGGGTATACAATGCCTAATAATACCATCTACTCCTTCTTTATAAAGATGTGGTTCATCCCATAGATAATATCTTAAATCAAAGAAGGACTTTTTCTTTTGTTGGTATGTAAAACTAGGTGGTATAAATTTAGCGGCAATATAATTAGCATAGTCTGCATTGCAAGGAGTATTACGAGAAGCATTTATGACATCTAATTGCTCATCAGGAAAACTATCATCAATATAATAGCTTGAAACAATAAAAAATTATAGATACGCTAGAATGGTATCAGTAACTTTGGTTTTTGTAATATGGTTGAAGTAGACCCACGGGGCATAGTTTTCACTAGAGGCTTCTCTTGATAACCCACAAGTATAGGGGATGGCAACTTTTTTGAGGGTAGAGTGTCCAACCCAAATTTATAGATTCAACACAAGGGCAGCCAAAGAATATTTGTAAGTATTAGCGGGAGTTGTCAATTCAACCACACCTGGAGATTAAATATCTGCAGCAAAGTGATCAGTAACATAGTAGTATGATAGTTTGATAGTAGTGGCAACAATAGCAGTGTTAACAGTAATTGCAATAACAGTTTTGTAGCAGTTGTAACAGTAGCAAGAACAATATGTGAAATGCTCGTAGGCATTGGATCGGTGATTTCATTGGATAATATTCATCATATAACAGTCATAACCTAGGGTGACACAGAACTAGCTCCAGTTCATAAATGTAATGTAGGCATGTATTCCATAAATAGTCATACATGCTTATGGAAAAGAACTTGCATGACATCTTTGTCCTACCCTCCCGTGGCAGCGGGGTCCATAAGGAAACTAAGGGATATTAAGGCCTCCGTTTAATAGAGAACCGCAATGAAGCATTAACATATAGTGAATACATGAACTCCTAAACTACGGTAATCACCGGAAAGAATCCCAATTATTGTCATGTTGGGGTATGCAAATCATAATACGTAGCAGGTGCATATAACTTGCAAGATTGGATCACGAACATAGATATAATGGTGAAAACATAAACGGTTCAGATATGAAATCATGGCACTCGGGCCCCAGTGATAAGCATTAAGCATGGCGAAGTCATAGCAACATCAATCTCAGAACATAGTGGATACTAGGGATCAAGCCCCAACAAAACTAAGTCGATTACATGATCAATCTCATCCAACCCCTCACCGACCAGCGAGCCTACGAAGGAATTACTCACTCCTTGAAATTGGTGATGGAGGATGGTTGATGATGACGAAGTAGAAGACCCCCCTCTCCGAAGCCCTGAACAGACTCCAGATCTGGCATTCCGATGAAGAACAAGAGGTGGCGGCGGCTTCGTATCATAAAACACAATGAAACTTCCTCTCCTATTTTTATAGCGTCGGAATAAGGGTCAGCGGAGCCTCGTGGGCCCTACTACCGACCAGGGCGTGGCAGAGGGGGGTGGCGCGCCCTAGTGCCTAGAGGGCAGCTGGGGCACCCCCTCCAGTTAGTCTTGGTTCCAGTATTTTTTATTTATTCCAAAATAATTCTCTAAAAAGTTTTGTCCGATTCCAAGAACTTTTATTTCTGCTCAAAAACAACACCATGGTAGTTCTGCTGAAAACAACGTTAGTCCGGGTTAGTTTCATTCAAATCATGAAAATTAGAGTAAAAAACAAGAGCAAAAGCATTAGGAAAAGTAGATACGATGGAGACATATCAACTCCCCCAAGCTTAACCCATTGCTTGTCCTCAAGCAATTCAGTTGACAAACTGAAAGTGATGAAAAAAAACTTTTACGAACTCTTTTGTTGTTGTGTCTGTATATACGCTTAAATAGCACCCAGGTTTTCAACAAAGATCATAATTAACCATGCGAACGATAACTCTTAGAAATTATATTCACTCAAATCAATGGCATAATCAGCTAGCGAGCAATAATAGAATATCTCAAATTCCAACACTTTTTATCAAAACAATCATGATATAATATGACAATAATGGTATCTCACTAGCCCTTTCTTAGACCGCAAAACGTTAATGCAGAGCACCTCCAAAGTTCAAGCAGTTACTAAACATTGTAATTCATGGTAGAAGAGATACAGTCATGATGCACTCAACGTTAACTATACACAATGCATGAGAATGAAAATAGTGCTCTCGGGACTGGCGCTTGTTTGAGAATGTGATGACTCAACATAAAAGTAAAATAACTTGAAAGTAAATGGATAGTCCCTTCGCAGAGGGAAGCATGAATTTATAGAGGTGGCTGAGCTCGAAGTTTAAAATAGAGATAAATATAATTTGGGAGGCATGCCCTTCCTGTCAAAGTTACGACCAAGAGTTTTCAATATCTTCCATGCTAAACACATTAGCGGTGGTTCCCAAGCGATAAAAATAAAGTTTACTCTCCCTCCACCAACAAACACAACCCATGGCTAGCCGAATCCTCGGGTGCCCTCCATACCAACAACAGTCCGGTGGAGTTTTTGTTTAATTATTTGTAATTTGGATTTCGAGACTGGGCATCCCTATTACCAGCCCCTCTCGTGCAAGGACGGGTGAATAAACACTCATCATGAGAATAACCCGCTTAGCATGGAAGATACTAACCAACCCTTATCGCTCCATGAGCGGTCCGGGCACACAAAACAAATGTTCATTTGAATTTTAGAGGTGGCACATGCAAATTTACTTGGAACGGTAGGGTAATACCGCATATAGGTAGATTTAGTGGACTCATCTGAAATAACTTTGGTTTAAGGGTTTTGACGCACAAGCAGTATTCCTGTTTAGTACATGCGAAGGTAGCAATTAGGTTGAGAAGCGACCAACTAGACAGCGAAAACGGTCATGATCATGCATTATGAATAATGAACATTGAGTACTTGCATGAGTAGGATATAAACACCATGAACATAAATATCGTGGAGGCTATGTTGGTTTTGATTCAACTGCATGCGTGAGCATGTGCCATGTCAAGCCACTCGAAACATTCAGAGGAGGATACCATATCATCATACAACATAACAACCATTTTAATGCTTGTTGACACTCAAGATAAATCATTATCCACTCCTAGCTACTTAAGCTTGGCATGAGCAACTATAATCTCTAATTGTCATTGCAAGCATGTTCAATCATGGTATGCTGAATCATGGATACTGAGTTAAACATATTTACAAAAACAAAAACAAGTTGAGTTCGTACCCCCTTTTTCCCGCCACAGTCACTTCATCAAATATCATCATTATTGCCTTTCACTTGCACAACCGAATGATATTAAAATAGTAATAGTGCAAGAGTGTTGTGGACTAAGCTGGAATCTGTAACATTTTATTCAGAGAAGAAGACAAAATAATATGGGCTCTTTGTTAGAACAACAATAATGCATATGAGAGCCACTCAACAATTTCATCGTGGTCTTCTCCTTGTACAACTCAACAAAAGAAAACAATTTCAGAGAAACACACTGAAATATTTTTGGAGTTTCTGATTTTTCTTAAGGAAAGCAAATTAGAGAAAGAAAAATGAAAACAAGAAAAACTATTTACACGGGAGAGCTCCCAACAAACAAAAGAAGAAATGGGAAATATTTGGGTTTTCTTTTAATACTACAATTAATTAAACTAGAAAGAAAGAACGAAAATAAGCGAGAAATATTTTTGGACTTCTCAACGTTTTTCAAACACATAAGAAGAAAGCGAGAAAATAAAATTAACATGGATAACAATGAAAAAGTGTGTACACCAACAACTGGAATGAAGTGTGTGAACATGAATGTAATGTCGGTGGAAATACGTACTCCCCCAAGCTTAGGCTTTTGGCCTAGCTTGGTCATCACCATCCGTAGTAGCCATCCGGTCCCATGTAAAAGTGATGCAGCGGCGGCACCTGATGGTCCGACTCTTGGGGCTCCTCCTCTGCCACTGCCTAAGCGTTCTGGTAAGCGACAATGTCCGCTGGAAGGATGGTGCATCCGTTCCTGGCATGAGTATCAAACAAAGCAGGTGTAGGCAACGGAATAATATCACAGATATCCACACTGAATACCAAGTTATAGCGAAGGGGTTCTAGTAGTTCGGTGTTATCAAGAAAATGGTGGTCCACCATCGACTGGTGGTCTAGATAAACTCTAGGCAAAAAGTAATCATGGTAGCGTATCTGAACATTAAAGTGACTCGCTAGGCGAGTGGCATAAATACCACCATGAATTTTACCCTTAGTTCTATTAGTGTGCAGACATCATGCAACAATAGCCCCTAGGCTAAAGGTGTGATCATTAAGAAGTGCATGGCGTAAGATAGCGAGATCAGGTGCACTTAGTATACTGCCCTTCTCTATAGACTCAATCATTTTGTTATGAAAAGAGCAAAGTAGTGCACAGAAGGGAACTGCAAGCTAGCGGCGGTCGCTTTCGGCACGCCCCTTTCCTCACCCATAGTTAGGGTGCGGAAGAAACCCTCAAACTTCGCTGGTCTATGTTCTCTTAACTCCCCATCAGAGGGAATTAGACATATCTCACAAAATCAGTAAGCGGTACTTGGCGAGTTGTAGAGTATAAATTAAACCACACCTCAGGAGGCTCGTTCCTTCTTAAGAAATGGAAATTTTGCACAAAGGAATTTGTAAGGACGTGGTGTTGGTCACGCTCATCTGCGAGGAAGTTGGTAAGTCCAGTATTTGTAATGAATTGCACGAACTCTTGGTGGAACCCGGCTTCGTCCATGAAGGCAATTGTCGGCATGGAGACGGTGATCTATGGGGCAGTGCATCCCCTTTGCTGGTTCGGCAAGGGGTGGCAATCGATGCAGAGAGTAAACACAATGAGGAGCGCATGATTTTACCCAGGTTCGGGCCGCCCGGAGGCATGAAACCCTACTCCTGTCTTTCAGTGTATTGATGGTGTTGTGCCCAAGTACACATCGCTCTCCCCCGACAAGAGGTGGGAAGAGAGCAGCTACACGAATGCCTATGCATGAGGGTTGTAGAGGTTCGAACCCCTTCTAATGTTGCCCTAGCCTTCCTTTTATAGTTCAAGGGGTTACCATAGTGGAAAAAAGGTCATTACGTGGGTGCTTAGACTGATACACAGCTATCATACCTAACTCTGGCAGGTAGGAAAAAACGCATTAAATGAGCTGCTAGGTGTCATGTGGAGGTTGAAGCCCGGTAGGGTTGCTGCGCCGCTTATCCAGCTACCTCCTAATAGCGTGACACGCCATCAATACGGGTGTCAATAAAGGTAATCTACTCTTCCAGCAAGCTGACACGCACGGGTTACGTCCACCTAAGCACCTGTGGGCTCGACACCTCGCTAATCAGCGGCTAGCTATTCAGAGAGGTAGAGCGCTGGTGTTGGCGGGAAACCCATGCTCGAAGGGCTTGTCGGGGGTTGATCCGCCAGCTCGTTCCTGCCGAAGTTGGTTGCTTCTATTATGAAACTTGAGCCTTGTTTCAATGCTTGGTCTTCTTATGTGACACCCTGGTTTTTGCCATTTTTATTTTTCTGGAGTTTATAGCAATTTGGTTTGAATTTGAGTTTTTGAATCGACCCATTTGGACTTAACACTTGGGCATTATTTTGCTTTTCACCCAAGTGACTTCACTCACTCCCAAAAACATCTCTTGCCCTCTGATATCTCCAAATATTGCCTTGGGTATATTTATCTCAAAAAGAAATATTCATTTCTCTCTGAAAATGAATTGTTTTCACTTCTACTCCAAAGCAACCCCTATTTTTCTTGCTCCCAAAAATCTGAGAAAATTCCCAAATATTCTTTGGTCTATGCCTCATCTTCCTACACAAGAGTATCCTATGGTTATGAGGATTATTTTTGCTGTAGAAAATCATTTTCATTCTGGTCAGAAATGGCACTTTGTGAAGCAAGTACATTTTTGACAAATCTTCTTGAGCTGAAATTTTTATGGCATAATGACCCTCCTAGCAAACTCTTAACCACCAAGTTTGAGCTCCTAACTCTCTCTAGAATTCTCTCAAATAACCTCAGCAGATTCTGTCCAAAAACTTGCCATGAAGCTCAAGTCACTTCCTATCGACTTGGCTTCGATCCATCAGTAGTGACTAAGCACTGCAGGGACGAGCTCCCAGACATGATGTAATTCCTCGGGCGCACCATGTTGCACCTGTGCATGTGATGACCGCGTATGCCCACGACGTCTGGCATGCACGCAACGTGTTCGGCGCGTCAGTTTTGCCTCCGCCTCCCCCGTGCATCCGCCCCAGGCCAACCCCGCTTGCCCCCAACCCTCATGAGCCTCGACTCATCGCACCTGACCTATCGCTGGAGCTTCCCGATGCCAGCGACATCCACTATAGAGATGGCCATGGCGGAGTAGGGAGCACAGTGCACCCGTGTGCTCGTAACGTCGCCCTCCTGCGTCCTGTGCTTGGCTCCTTGCCTCCACTGTGACCGCAAGAGCCCCTCGACCTCTCCCATCCACCCTGAGCTCACTTCATCGCTGCTCACCGCTCCAGAGCCTTCTTCAGCGTTCTCAAACCCCTCCTCGATCGTGCCTATATAAAGACCCCTCCCTGAGCTCATCTAGCCACCCCATCCACCTCCACTGACCTCAAAACCTCTCGTAGAAGACCGCGGCCAGGCCAGGCGGGCCTCTGGCCACCGTTAGGCATCGAAGTTCACCGCCGATCCCCTCTCAGCATTCTGCTTCCTCTGGTGTTCCTCGACTCCTTCCGACCCCTCTGGCATGCTCGTGGATTTTCCTAGTCATGCCCGTGCTGTTGGAGTGCCCCTGCCTCGCCGGAATCCTAAACTCCGACGAGCCCCCTCCGCCGACACCTCTGGAGACGATCGACATGACGCCATCCGTCCACCTCCGATTGAGCTACTGGTACGTGCGTGTTCACCGTGCAGTGCAACATCCATCCATCCACTCTCTGGCGGCAACCGTGGCCTCCTCGGCGGAGAACCACCGGCTACAGAGCCGCCGCCCTCTGTTTCCCTCTCTCTCCTCTAAACCTGATAGTGGGGCCTGCCTGTCAGCCTCTCTCTCACTCCCCTGAAGCGGTATAAGTGGAAGCATATTTCTAAAATATGCCTTTGATGTCACCCCCTCTTTGTTTATTCAAAAATTCATTTTAATTCAGAAAATTGATCAAACTTTGACCAACTCTAACTTTTATTCTATAAGGCCAAATCAGTTGATTCTTTTTGCATTGGTTTTGTCTTGATCTCCTCTATCAGCATGCAAAAGGTTGAGATTTTTGCTTGTTGTTAATATTTTTTGGTGCATTTAAATGTGTTATGTGACATTTTTCTTTGTGCTATTTTAATTATTTTCAGAAGGGACTTGCTGCCTTGAGAAGAACCAGGAGGATCGTGACCCTCCTCTGAACTAAGGCAAGCCAGCACAAATATTTGCAAGAGTGACATTTCAATGACTATGATTTTACTTGAATATGATCTCATATAATGTATATATTTATTTAGAATAATCTCACATGTGTTAGTTTTAGATTTATGCCATGCTTAACATATTTTCAGTGATAACTGAGTTGTTTGGTTCAGCTTATGCAGTAGAGTAATATGATCATGAGCATGTGTAGTTTAATACCGGCATTATGTTGCATATGGATATTATTGCATTTTCATGGCATACTATGGGTCGGGAATATTTCTTTTCAAGTTGAAACCTGATAATAATCCAACTTGCACATGTTGTTGATCGAGTCATGGTGCCACCAAATAGAGCTTCCGAGTGCAACCACATTTGCCTTTATAGGGAGGCCCTTTCTCGATCTGTTGTTATGCCTCTCGCTAGTGCCTCCAACTAGGGAAGGTTATGCGCTTGCGCTGCCCTGGCCCGGCAGGCAGGCATAGCCTTGTGTGCCCCTAGTTGTTTTGGTACCATTATCCCCATTTGGGACCGTTTTGTTTTGCCACGACATTGCCGTTGGGTGTCATGAGGTGACATCGGGGCCACCCAGGGCTTAGCCCAAAGGGGAGTTGGTAGGAGTGGCCGGGATAATGTCATGATAGTAGATTGGTTCTATCGGAATGCCATTGGTCCACCCGAATGGGAGCACGAGGCCATGGGTTTTGTGCTGTGCTTACAGTGTGCTAACCTCTACAGAGTGTGTTTAATCTATCAATAGTCGTGTCCTCGGTCATGGACAGAGTTCGTAGTAGGTCACACCATGGATCAACGGAAATATTAAACCTGCACACTAAAGTTATACTTGTGGCACTTGATATGATGGTAAAGTTGTTGGAACCATCGAGACGGTTTCTTTTGTAGTCTAGTGGTGATCACCGTGGTAAGATGATGATCGTGGTTTCAAGGTAACCAAGATGGTAAGTGGGTCCGAGAGGCCCTGTTGTGAGCGCTGTCACTTCATGTGTAGCATGTTAAGTTCTTGCACATAACTTGCTTAAATATCATGTTATTGTTTGCCATTGTTGCTTTATTTGTGTGAGCTTGCGAGTACATTCAAAGGACTCACCTGGCGCGTCATGCCAGTTTCAGGAGAAGCCATACCGGAGTTGGAGTTGCATCATTGCATCACAGTCTACGCCATGTCCACACCAGTGTCCCTGTGAGATGGAGTCCTTCTAAGTCGTCTTTCCGCTGCCGCATAGCTGTATCATTATGATCGAGGCCCCATTCATGTTCAGTAAATAATGTACATATGTGCAGCAGCACCGTGTGTGCCGCTTGGCCTCGCTACTTGATGTACTATCGAACCTATGTATCAATAAAGCAGTATATTTCTGTACCAATTTGTTCTGTGTTCCCAGAAGACTTGATTTCTGGGCTGGCAATGCAAGGTAAACCGGTTGCTCTGAGTCGGGGTGCCACAACACTTGGTATCAAAGCCATGCTGACTGTAGGACGCCCTAGATAGCTAACGCCCTAGTTAAACAGTATTTAGTAGTCCTGAGTGCTGGTAGTGTGTGTTTGCATCTGGTTGTTGCATTGCATGCATATAGTTTATTTTTAGGGATTATTCCATCTGTGCCCCCAATTCCTTAGTTGTGCTCAGTTTTCCCCATTTGCGAAATTTGGGTCCTTTTTGAGCAATTTTTCGGGGGGAAAAGTGAGGAAAATGTGAAAGCAGAAAACCCGACACATGGGGAAAAGTGAGGAAAAAGTTAACCAATGGGGAAAAGTGAGCACAACTAAGGAACCGGGGGCATAGAATTAATAATCCCTTATTTTTATTACTAATCAACTAATAATTGTGAGTGTAGATGGCTCCAGTGCCGTACATGTACCAGTCTGAGCCCTCACCGTACACTTCCCTGCATCTTCTTCGGAACGTGTGGTGTCAACTTACCCTGATGGCGATGACCCAGTGTACCACGTGTATCGGGAGCGACTGGCAGACTCAGTGTACGAGTATCACACGGAGGTCACCCTGCACCATAGCTCTGTGTCTGGCACTGAGAGAGTCCTGGAGTAAGGGGTCCTCGGGCGTCCGACCTGTTAGCCATGGGCCGAACTGATGGGCTGTGAAGATAAGAAGACCGAAGACTCCACCCGTGTCCGGATGGGACTCCCCTTGGCATGGAAGGCAAGCTTGGTGACCAAATATGAAGATTCCTCTCTCTGTAACCGACCTTATGTAACCCTAGATCCCTCCGGTGTCTATATAAACCGAAGGGCTTAGTCCGGATCGGGATATTCATTACCATAGTCATACAGGCTAGACTTTTATGGTTTAGCCATTACGATCTCGTGGTAGATCAACTCTTGTAGTACTCATATTCATCAAGATCAATCAAGCAGGAAGTAGGGTATTACCTCCGTAGAGAGGGCCCGAACCTCGGTAAACATTGTGTCCCCCGTCTCCTGTTACCATCAATCCTAGACACATAGTACGGGACCCCCTACGCGAGATCTGCCGGTTTTGACACCGACATTGGTGCTTTCATTGAGAGTTCCACTGTGCCGTCGTCAAAAGGTTTGATGGCCCCTTCGATCATATACAACAATGCTGTCCAAGGGGAAGTTTTCCTCCCCGGACAAATCTTTGTATTCGGCAGCTTCGCACTGCGGGCCAACTCGCTTGGCCATCTGGAGTAGATCGAAAGCTATGCCCCTAGCCATCAGGTCAGATTCGGGAGCTTGAATTACGTCATGGACTTCCGCGGAGACTTGGTCTTCGACGGATTCGAGACCGCGGCTGCCGCTCCGTGTCGCCTCGATGAACATGACTTAAATCTGTCATCAGACCACATCCAGGAGATAGCTCCTGTAACTACTCCGGCCTTAGATCCGGAGCGTATCGCGCCATCCGAGGACGGGAAGCTCAACCCCGCCACGGAGGCCACAGATTCTGCGGTGTTGGAGCCGCACACAGACTTAGCCTCATGTGATATCTGTGTCACCGGAACTCCGGACTCGTTTCCGGCTATAAGTTCCAAACCATGTGCGTCCGCGGACACCGAGCTTGATCGGTTATCGATCTTCGAATTCAGCGCCGCAGACATCTTCCGACACTCGCCTTTCGGCGATGTGCTAAACTCATTAAAGAATCTATCCTTGGCAGGAGACTCACAGCCGAATTATGTCTGGTTCAAACGGGAGGCTGATGATGGAGAATTTTGCATCCCACCCGCCACCCACTTCATAGCCACTGTCGATGGCTTAACTAACACACTCCATTATGACTCCGAAGACATCGACGGTATGGACGACTATGCCAGAGAAGAGGAGGCCCAAGCCACGCCGTTCACCGGACGATGGACGGCCACTTCCTCATATGACGTATACATGGTGGATACGCCAAAAGATAATAGCGGTGATGACAAGGAAAACCCAGTGGAGGATGATCCCCCTATGACACAACCAAAGCACCAGCGTCAGCGGCGCCGCTCTAAATCACACCGCAGCAAGGACAGCAACACCGGCACAAGAGACAACAATACTCCTGTCGGCGTTCTGGGAACGGGGGTCCCTAGACTTGCCTGCAAGCGGCCCACCGCGTGGCTAAGCCAGCAGGCCGTACGGCCCATCTTCATCAACAAGGCATCCAAGACCCTTGCGAGGGTCCAAGCCTCACGAGGTGGACGACGCAAGACCTCCTCTGGAGGGGCCTAGGCAGGCAGGCTCACGAGGAGCGGAGATATCAAGGTGGGGAAAACCTCACGAGGCCTTCGTGACGTGAGCCATGACGAACGACACCAGGCGGGCGCCAGCGCGCGCAGCGTCCTTATTTCCTCTTTGGTACTAAGGAGGCCAGCGCAGGCGAAGAGTACCGAGGCATCAGGCAAAGGTTGCTATATTAGTGCAACGAGACCAAGACCAGGAGGACGACAAGACGGAGGTCATCGTGGAGCCCAAGACAGCGTCACCACCAGTGCTTTTCGCAGGCGATGACCACTTTTGTCAGGATAGCTTGTACTAGCTGTCCCCCTTCAAATTTGCCCGCCGTTGTTGGTTCCCTTCCCGCTCAACATTTGGGAAGAGGACCAGGGCCTATATAAGTAGAGCTAGCAACCATAGAAAGGGCATCTCATCTGAGCTTGATCCAACCCGATCGAGAGCCTACCCTAGCCACAAGAACACCTCAACCTCAGGAGGCTGTTCTTCCCTTGTACTGTTCATCATCAGCCCTAGAGGCAATCCACCACCACCACACTGGAGTAGGGTATTACACCACAACGGTGGAACAAACTAGTATAAACCTCGTGTCTTTCTGTGTTGCGAGTTCGTCGAGTTCGTCCGCGAGATCTTAGAGAGCTAGGGCGTAGACCGGTAGGAGGGAAAGACTTCGCGCGCACCCTAGTGTTCGAACCTTAAGGGTTTGCCAGAACCCCACATCCGACATTTGGCGCGCCGGGTAGGGGTGCGCAGTAGCTTCCCTTCCATCAGTTGTCGCTCCGTCGCTCCGTCGTCTCCATGGCGGACGCTCGCGTGCTCGGGCTGAGCGTCGGGCTGCCCTCACCGCCCGTGTCGCTCAGACGGCTCCCGTTGGTGGGCCACCTCGTCGTTCTCTGTCACCTGCCGCCAACGCTGCCACCGGCCCAGCGGGGAACGAGCAGTAGGCGTCCTCGCTACACCCTTCGGTGTGGCAGGACGGACGCACCGCCACTCCATTGCTGACCCCTGCGGGTTCTTCGTCTCACGCGCGCCGCGCTACCATGGAGGCGCGGGCCGTGCTCCTCGCGGCGAACGAACTCCTGCGCTACCGCCCCATCGACGACCTCTATGAGGAGTGGCTCGAACGCATCGCCGAGCTCGTCCGCGCCACAGGGGGCTCCCCGGCATCGTCTCTCTCTCTACCTCCCCCTCAACCAGCCGCGGGGCGACGAGGCTCATGGCGTGCCTCCACCACCTCTGCCCCAAGACGATGCCTTGGCACCAAGGCGCGCGGCTCCGCGGCGTGATCCACCACGCCCGGCGCCCGTGCGCGAAGAGAGAAGCTGCTCAGAAATTCCACGGCCGCGGGAAGCTGCACCTGCGCTCCCCGCACCACCTCGTCAAGACCGCGCGCCGCCCGCAGCGGCGCAGCGCGGACCTCGTCAAGACCAAGCTCCACCTCCGAAGCGGGCCCCGGCAACCACGGCTGGCTGCCATGCGTTCACCCCCGAGCTGCGTAGCGTCGCCTGGCCAGGCAAGTTCAAGCCGGATCTGCCTCCTCGCTACGACGGTACCGCCGACCCCGCGGAGTTCCTGCAGCTCTATGAGCTGAGCATCGAAGCGGCCAACGACGATGAAAAAGTCATGGCGAACTGGTTTCCCATGGCTCTCAAGGATGGAGCGCGCTCCTGGCTCCTGAACCTACAGCACGGCTCGATCTCCTCCTAGGACGAGATGCGCGACCGCTTCGTCGCCAACTTCCAGGGCACTCGCGACCGCCCGCCGGCCGCGGGTGACCTGCGCCGCATCAAGCAACAACTAGGAGAGACTCTCCAGAAGTACATCCAGCGCTTCAACAACACCCGCCTCAAGATCCCCAAGGTCAAGGACGAAGCCGTCACTCCGCATTCTCAGACGGCGTCCGTGATGTCAGGATGAAGGAAGAGCTCGCCATCCACGAGGAGCTCTGCACCTCTCAGGAGTTGTTCAACCTGGCGAGCAAGTGCGCAAGAGCTGAGGAGGGGCGCCTCTCTCTCCTTGAGCTGCCAGCCGTGGGCGTGGAGGAGAAGAAAACCAAGGCCAAGGACGTGAAGCGCAAGGAGGCAGCTGTGCTCGCAGCGGAGCCCGACACCAAGCGGCGCAGAGATCAGCCCGAGTCTTCCAAGAACAGCCAACCGTTCTGTGCCTTCCACAACCTGAACACCCACAACACCAGCGGTTGTCAAGAGCTCAGAGCCATACGAGAAGGACGCTTCGGTCGACGCCCCAAGCGCAGCGACCGGGGCTACGACCGCGGAGGAGGATGTGGAGGCGGACGCTGGGACGACCGTGGCCCGCGCCAGGAGTGGCGCGACCGGCCTCGTGAGGACCGCTGGCAGGACCAACCTCACGAGGGCTGTTTAAGCCATCCGTGGTATGGGAAGGAGACAGCGGTAACAATAGTCCGGACCCGGCCACAACACCAGATACCGAACACTCTGACGCAATCGGAGGCTCTGCCACCGAAATAACACCTTCAGCCCACATGATAATGGCCGTCATCACCCCGTGGACAGAACCATTCCTTGCCTACCTAACCAGGCAGGAACTACCCGAGGACCAAAATGAGGCACGCTGCATAGTGCGGCGGTCTAAAGCCTACAAGGTCCACGAGGGAGAGCTTTATAAGAAAAGCACTACCGGAGTCCTTCAAAGGTGCATCTCCGAGGAGGAAGGGCGGAAGCTTTTGGCAGAAATCCATGCCGAACTCGGCGGCCACCACGCCGCAGCCCGGGCCCTTGTAGGCAAGGCCTTCCGTACAGGTTTCTATTGGCCAACGGCCCGAGCAGACGCACAGGACCTTGTTCAACGCTGCGTCGGTTGCCAGCTTTTTGCAAACCAAAGCCATATGCCACCTACCGCTCTCCAAACAATCCCCATTACTTGGCCCTTTGCAGTCCGGGGGCTTGATATGGTCGGACCCCTCAAAGGGGGAACCCATAAGAAAAAATACCTATTGGTCATGGTGGACAAATTCACCAAATGGATAGAAGCCAAACCAGTCAAAACGGCTGAATCTAGACCAGTGATAGACTTCATATCTGGGGTTGTACACCGTTATGGCATCCCCCACAGCATCATCACCGACAACGGCTCGAACTTTACAGCCGACGAGGTAAAACTGTGGTGCAGCAACATGGGCATCAAGCTCGATTATGCTTCTGTCTATCACCCGCAAACTAACGGTCAAGTCGAGCGAGCAAATGGTCTTATCATGAGCGACATTAAACCCAGATTAGTGTGGTCCTTAAAGGAATCAAACACGCACTGGGTAGAGGAGCTCGACTCCGTACTATGGGGGCTGCGGACCACGCCAAATCGCACTACCGGATACACACCGTTTTTATGGTGTACGGCGCAGAGGCGGTACTGCCCCGCGACATAATTCATGACTCACCTCGAGTGCGCATGTATGAAGAGAAAGAAGCCGAGCTTGATCGGCAGGACAGTTTGGACGCCCTGGAGGAGGAGCGTGACATGGCAAAAGCCCGTTCTGCATTCTATCAGCAACATGCTCGAAGGTATCAAAGCAGAGACGTACGGGCCGAAACCTATAACGTTGGCGAACTCGTTCTACGCCTACCGGAGAAGAAAAAGAACAAGCTCAAGCCCAAATGGGAAGGTCCCTTCATTATTGACCAAGTTCTGACCGGTGGAGCGTACCGTCTGCGGGATGCATCGGACAATCGACTCGAGCCAAATCCATGGAACGCAGCCAGACTCCGAAGGTTCTACGCCTAGTGTCGGACTCTATGTTCGTCTCCTTACCTCCGTCAATTTTTTTTAAATATCCGTTATCTGGCTTTTATCTTTTTCTTTTTTCCTTTTCTTCAAGGCCTTAAAAGGCTAAATTGTGTCTTGACTACACAATCTTGACGCGCTAACCGCGCTCATTATACCAGGGGGCTTCTTATACAGAAGCTTAATATAACTATTTTCCGGGCTCTATGCCCCACACATGTGTTATTCTTCCACATGTACCTTTTCTCGCCATTATATGCATCGATATGACTTAAGTTTTGGCCAAGCTGGGTTGCCTGGCTCTTGTGTTTATGCCCTACGTTCCCGTTAATTCGGCTAGGGCATAAGGGGAGCACCTCTGCTTTTTTTACTGTTGGGTCAGCCGGATGTGTACCTCAGACTGGGTGAAGCCGAAAGCTAGCGTTCTTAAGGGAATACTCGGTCGGTGAACAAAAGATGACTTTTATTTATTTTAATACATGCCCCCAGATGTTTATAGCCTGCGTCTCTTTTCGCAGTTCAGACATGCACACTAGGGCATGCGTACCCAGGGAAAGGAACCCTTAATGGAACTATTCTCCCTGGGAGATGTTTCTTACTATCCATGTAATATAACATAGCTAGTTGGGTACTTGTCTGTTCAAGCACTTATGACCCCTACGCCTGGTCTCCACGCGTACCCCGGTTTTTACATAACTGAGTGGGTATTCGGATACACTCCGGACTATTGGGTCCAGAGGTCGAAGCGAAATGGTCATCCATGAAAAATGATTTACAATCCGGCTAGGGACAATATATGTCACTTGAAGTACACAGTCACTTAGACTGACTAAATTCTTCTTCTATACCATCCAACAGGCTGTCTAGCCTACAATCCTATTGGGAATACTTTGCGGCTAATTCTACTTGGTCATACACCAAACTGACGGGGATCTCCTTCCCGTCAGGCCCCACAGGTCCGACCTCGGCCATGTGGTTAGGGTCAGCCTTGGTATACCGCGTCTTCACCATGGCCCAGGCTTCCCCCGCACCTTGTCGGCAGGCTGGCATCTTCCATAATCGGAAGCGCCGCTGCGCTCCCTCGAGCTTCTCTACAAGCTCCCCCATGCCCCCTGGCAGGGAGACGGATGGCCACAAGGCTTGGGCAATGCCCTGCATCACCTGCCGAACTTGTTCGTGCAGTTGTGAGAGCTCTGGCAGAAGATCACCCGCGGATCCGGGCATCTCCTCCTCGGGACGACCCATCAGCATACCTGCAGATATGAATCTGTTAGCCGGTTTCTTTGCCGAACTCTTTAAAAGTTCGTTCAAGCACTTACTGAAAATGTCGCGTCGAAGCCTCTTATTCTCCTTTACGGAGTCAGCAAGCTGGGCCCGAACATCCTTCAGTTCCACGCCCAGCTGGATATTGGCATCTTGGAGATTAATTTTCTCCTGCCTAACCTTTTTAAGCATGCGCTCACCAGCCTTTAGCTGTCGTTGGGCATGTGGCTCATTCCCTATCACGACCTCCGGATTCACTCCGGAGTCATCTGCAGAATCTATTGTTAGATTTGCATGCATGCCGCATACTATCCGGTACCTGTCATTTTTTGCAATAGAGACAAGTGTTACCAGAGGGGGCCTTCTCGGACTCCTTCAGCGCGGCAACTTGCGGCCCGTAGCTGGGCTTTGCACTCTTCCAGCTCTTGAGACAATTGGGTATTCTTCTCTTTAAGAACCTGCACAAATAATGATCCTTAAATCAGTTGTGTCAACTGTTTCAAGTCTTAGGGGCTACTGATATATATAATTATCAGATTTTCTTACCCGTATATCCTTTACATACTGGTCCGTGGCTCTGGCAAGACCATTTTGAGCAGCACGGATGTACGCGTCTCCTGAGTTGAAGGCATCAAACGCCTCTTGGGAGAAACAAGCGTCACGGAGTACGGCCCAGCGACACCTGTGATTCATAGCGCTCTCCACTTTGGAATTTGTAGCGGATAGCCTATCCGCATCCTCTGTAGGAGGAACATCCAGCGTTTGCCCCATGTTAGCTTCCGCCTCCATGTCCGCCCTGGAGCCCGACTGGTGGAGGCGTGATCGGCAACCTCTCTAGATATAGTCCGGCGAGCGTTTTTCCTACTAGGAAACATGGACGTTATTATATTTTAAAAGATGACAACCACGGAGTGAGGTTCTGTATCATACCTCTGCGACGGCGTCTCAGTCCTGACCGCCTTCCTTTTTAGCCTACCCGGCTTCGGTGCCCCTTGTGGGCGAGTCACTGTGGGTTCGGCATGGCGTCCCGATGGCCTTCCCTGTAAGACACCGTATGTGTACGGTAGGTGAAGTGCAGAAAAGGGGATCCTTCTCGGAAGTTGGGACTCCGGTTTTACTTACGCGCCATGCAGGGAGTAGTCCAGGATAGTCGGCTATGATGGCCACCATGGCATCATAGCAGCTCAATTGATAGAATGTCCTATTGATCAGCTCAACAAATATGTCCGGATCCTCTTCGGGTCCGGGATCGAGGGCCCGGTCAGGGTCCTCCAGTTGTGGAGGCGGGTTGTGGACCTCCTGTTGGAAATATGCCCTAGAGGCAATAATAAATGGTTATTATTATATTTCTTTGTTCATGGTAATTGTCTATTATTCATGCTATAATTGTATTGTCCGGAAATCGTAATACATGTGTGAATACATAGACCACAACCTGTCCCTAGTAAGCCTCTAGTTGACTAGCTCGTTGATCAACAGATAGTCATGGTTTCCTAACTATGGACATTGGATGTCATTGATAACGGGATCACATCATTAGGAGAATGATGTGATGGACAAGACCCAACTTAAGCATAGCATAAAAGATCGTGTAGTTTCGTTTGCTAGAGCTTTTCCAATGTCAAGTATCTTTTCCTTAGACCATGAGATCGTGCAACTCCCGGATACCGTAGGAGTGCTTTGGGTGTGCCAAACGTCACAACGTAACTGGGTGACTATAAAGGTGCATTACGGGTATCTCCGAAAGTGTCTGTTGGGTTGGCACGGATCGAGACTGGGATTTGTCACTCCGTGTGACGGAGAGGTATCTCTGGGCCCACTCGGTAATGCATCATCATAATGAGCTCAATGTGACTAAGGCGTTAGTCACGGGATCATGCATTGCGGTACGAGTAAAGAGACTTGCCGGTAACGAGATTGAACAAGGTATTGGGATACCGACGATCGAATCTCGGGCAAGTAACATACCGATTGACAAAGGGAATTGCATACAGATTGATTGAATCCTCGACACCGTGGTTCATCCGATGATATCATCGTGGAACATGTGGGAGCCAACATGGGTATCCAGATCCCGCTGTTGGTTATTGACCGGAGAGGCGTCTCGGTCATGTCTGCATGTCTCCCGAACCCGTAGGGTCTACACACTTAAGGTCCGGTGACGCTAGGGTTGTAGAGATATATGTATGCGGAAACCCGAAATTTGTTCAGAGTCCCGGATGAGATCCCGGACGTCACGAGAGGTTCCGGAATGGTCCGGAGGTAAAGATTTATATATGGGAAGTCTTATTTTGGTCGCCGGAAAAGTTTCGCACTTTATCGGTATTGTACCGGGAGTGCCGAAAGGGGTCCGGGGGTCCACCAAGGGGGCCCACCAGCCCCGGGGGGCCACATGGGCTGTAAGGGGTGCGCCTTGGCCTATATGGGCCAAGGGCACCAGCCCCAAGAGGCCCATGCGCAAGAGATAAGAAAAAAGGGAGAGTCCTAAAGGGGGAAGGCACCTCCGAGGTGCCTTGGGGGGAAAGGACTCCCCCCTGGCCGCACCCTTCCTTGGAGGAAGGGGCAAGGCTGCGCCCCCCCTCTCCCTTGGCCCTATATATAGTGGGGGGAAGGGAGGGCAGCAACATCTAAGCCTTGGGCGCCTCCCTCCTCCCCTGCAACACCTCTCTCTCTCTCGCAGAAGCTTGCGAAGCCCTGCCGGAGACCCGCTACATCCACCACCACGCCGTCGTGCTGTTGGATCTCCATCAACCTCTCCTTCCCCCTTGCTGGATCAAGAAGGAGGAGACGTCGCTGCACCGTACGTGTGTTGAACGCGGAGGTGCCGTACGTTCGGCACTCGGTCATCGGTGATTTGGATCACGGCGAGTACGACTCCGTCATCCACGTTCATTGGAACGCTTCCGCTCGCGATCTACAAGGGTATGTAGATCAACTCCTTTCCCCTCGTTGCTAGTAGACTCCATAGATGCATCTTGGTGAGCGTAGGAAAATTTTAAATTATGCTACGATTCCCAATAGTGGTATCAGAGCCAGGTCTATGCGTAGTTACTATGCACGAGTAGAACACAAAGTAGTTGTGGGCGTTGAGTTTGCCAATTCTTCTTGCCGCTACTAGTCTTTTCTTGTTTCGGCGGCATTGTAGGATGAAGCGGCCCGGACCGACCTTACACGTACTCTTACGTGAGACAGGTTCCACCGACTGACATGCACTAGATGCATAAGGTGGCTAGCGGGTGTCTGTCTCTCCTACTTTAGTCGGAACAGATTCGATGAAAAGGGTCCTTATGAAGGGTAAATAGAAATTGGCAAATCACGTTGTGGTCATACGTAGGTAAGAAACGTTCTTGCTAGAAACCTACAAACCACGTAAAAACTTGCAACAACAATTAGAGGACGTCTAACTTGTTTTTGCAGCAAGTGCTATGTGATGTGATATGGCCAGAAGATGTGATGAATGATATATGTGATGTATGAGATTGATCATATTCTTGTAATAGGAATCACGACTTGCATGTCGATGAGAATGACAACCGGCAGGAGCCATAGGAGTTGTCTTTATTATTTTGTATGACCTGCGTGTCATTGAATAACGCCATGTAAATTACTTTACTTTGTTGCTAAACGAGTTAGCCATAGAAGTAGAAGTAATCGTTGGCGTGACGACTTCATGAAGACACAATGATGGAGATCATGATGATGGAGATCATGGTGTCATGCCGGTGACGAAGATGATCATGGTGCCCCGAAGATGGAGATCAAAGGAGCATGATGATATTGGCCATATCATGTCACTATTTGATTGCATGTGATGTTTATCATGTTTTTGCATCTTATTTGCTTAGAACGACGGTAGTAAGTAAGATGATCCCTTATAATAATTTCAAGAAAGTGTTCACCCTAACTGTGCACCGTTGCGAAGGTTCGTTGTTTCGAAGCACCACGTGATGATCGGGTGTGATAGATTCTAACGTTCGAATACAACGGGTGTTGACGAGCCTAGCATGTACAGACATGGCCTCGGAACACACGCAATACACTTAGGTTGACTTGACGAGCCTAGCATGTACAGACATGGCCTCGGAACACGGAGGACCGAAAGGTCGAGCATGAGTCGTATAGAAGATACGATCAACATGGAGATGTTCACCGATCTTGACTAGTCCGTCTCACGTGATGATCGGACACGGCCTAGTTAAACTCGGATCATGTTTCACTTAGATGACTAGAGGGATGTCTATCTGAGTGGGAGTTCATAATCAGATGAACTTCATTATCATGAACATAGTCAAAAGGTATTTGCAAATTATGTCATAGCTTGCGCTTTAGTTCTACTGGTTAAGATATGTTCCTAGAGAAAATTTAGTTGAAAGTTGGTAGTAGCAATTATGCGGACTGGGTCCGTAAACTGAGGATTGTCCTCATTGCTGCACAGAAGGCTTATGTCCTTAATGCACCGCTCGGTGTGCTGAACCTCAGCGTCGTCTGTAGATGTTACGAAACATCTGACATACACGTTTTGATGACTACGTGATAGTTCAGTGCGGTTTAGAATTGTGGCACCAAAGACGTTTTTGAAACGTCGCAGAACATGTGAGATGTTCCGAAGACTGAAATTGGGATTTCAGACTAGTGCCCACGTCAAGAGGTATGAGACCTCTGACAAGTTTCTTAAGCCTGCAAACTAAGGGAGAAAAGCTCAATCGTTGAGCATGTGCTCAGATTGTCTGAGTGCCACAATCGCTTGAATCGAGTGGGAGTTAATCTCCCAGATGAGATAGTGATAGTTCTCCATAGTCACTGCCACCAAGCTAGTAGAGCTTCGTGATGAACTATAACATATCAAGGATAGTTATGATGATCCTTGAGCTATTCGCGATGTTGGACACCGCGAGAGTAGAAATCAAGAAGGAGCATCAATTGTTGATGGTTAGTAAAACCACTAGTTTAAGAAGGGCAAGGGCAAAAGGGATACTTCATGAAACAGCAAGTCGTTTGCTGCTCTAGTGAAGAATCCCAAGATTGAACCCAAACCCGAGACTAAGTGCTTCTGTAATGAGAGGAACGGTCACTGAAGCAGTACTACCCTAGATACTTGGTAGATGAGAAGGCAGGAAAGGTCGACAGAAGTATATTGGATATACGTTATATGAATGTGTACTTTACTAGTACTCCTAGCAGCACCAGGGTATTAGATACCGGTTCGGTTGCTAAGTGTTAGTAACTCGAAATAAAAGCTTCGGAATAAATGGAGACTAGCTAAAGGTGAGATGACGATATGTGTTGGAAGTGTTTCCAAGGTTGATGTGATCAAGCATCGCATGCTCCCTCTACCATCGAGATTTGGTGTTTGCGTTGAACATGATTGGATTATGTTTACCGCAAAACGGTTATTCATTTAAGGAGAATAATGGTTACTCTGTTTATTTGAATAAAACCTTCAATGGTCTGGCACCTGAAATGAATCTCGATCGTAGTGATACACATGTTCATGCCAAAAGATATAAGATAGTAATGATAGTACCACTTACTTGTGGCACTGCCACTTGAGTCATATTGGTGTAGAACGCATGAAGAAGCTCCATGTAGATGGATCTTTGGACTCACTCGTTTTTGAAAAGATTGAGACATGTGAACCATGTCTATTGGTATATATGCATGAAGAAACACCATGCAGATGGATCGTTTGGACTCACTTGATTTTGAATCACTTGAGACATGCAAATCATACCACATGGGCAAGATGACTGAAAGTCCTCGTTTTCAGTAAGATGGAACAAGAGAGCAACTTATTGGAAGTAATACATTTTGATGTACGCAGTCCAATGAGTGCTGAGGCATGGAGTGGATATCGTTATGTTCTTACTTCACAGATGATTTGAGTAGATGCTGAGTGTATTTACTTGATGAAACACAAGTCTGAATTATTGAAATGTTCAAGTAATTTCAGAGTGAAGTTGAAGATCATCGTGACAAGAGGATAAAATGTCTGTGATATGGTCATAGAGATGAGTATCTGAGTTACGAGTTTGGCACACAATTGAGACATTGTGGAAAGTGTTTCACAATTAATACCGCCTGGAACACCATAGTGTGATGGTGTGTCCGAACATCATAACTGCACCCTATTGGATATGGTGTATACCATGATGTTTCTTATCAAATTACCACTATCGTTTATGGGTTAGGCATTAGAGACAACCGCATTCACTTTAAAAAGGGGCACCACGCAATTCCGTTGAGACGACACCGTTTATAGAAACCTAAGTTGTCGTTTCTTAAAAGTTTGGGGCTGCGATGCTTATGTGAAAAAGTTTCAGGCTGATAAGCTCGAACCCAAAGCGGATAAATGCATCTTCATAGAATACCCAAAAAACAGTTGGGTATACCTCCTATCTGGAAGCAAAAGTAATTGCTTCTAGAAACGAGTCCTTTCTCGAGGAAAAGTTTCTCTCGAAAGAATTGAGTGGGAGGATGGTGGAGACTTGATAAGGTTATTGAACCGTCGCTTCAACTAGTGTGTAGCAGGGCACAGGAAGTTGTTCCTGTGGCACCTACACCAATTGAAGTGGAAGCTTATGATAGTGATCATGAAACTTCGGATCAAGTCACTACCAAACCTCGTAGGATGACGAGGATGTGCACTACTTCGGAGTAATGCGTGATCCTGTCTTGGAAGTCATGTTGCTAGACAACAATGAACCTACGAGCTATGGAGAAGCGATGGTAGGCCCATATTCCGACGAATGGCTCGAGGCCATTCCGAGATAGAATCCATGTATCAGAACAAAGCATGGACTTTGGTGAACTTGCCCGATGATCGGCAAGCCATTGAGATAAATGGATCTTTAAGAAGAAGACGGACATGGACGGTAATGTTACCATCTATGAAGCTCGACTTGTGGCAAAGAGTATTTTCACAAGTTCAAGGAGTTGACTACGATGAGTTTTTCTCATCCGTAGCGATGCTTAGGTCCGTCGGAATCATGTTAGCATTAGCTACATTTATGAAATCTGGCAGATGGATGTCAAAACAAGTTTCCTTACCAGTTTTCGTAAGGAAAGGTTGTATGTGATACAATCAGAAAGGTTTTGTCGATCCTAAGGATGCTAAAAGGTATGCTAGCTCCAGCGATCCTTCCATGGATCAGAGCAAGCATCTCGGAGTCAGAATATACGCTTTGATGGGGTGATCAAAGTTTTTGGGTTTATACAAAGTTTGTTAGAAACTTGTATTTACAATAAAGTGAGTGGGAGCGCTACAACATTTCTGATAAGTATATGTGAATGACATATTGATGATCCGAAATGATGTAAAATTTCTGGAAAGCATAAAGGGTTGTTTGAAAGGAGTTTTTCAAAGGAAGACCTGGATAAAGCTACTTACATATTGGGCATCAAGATCCATAGAGATAGATCAAGACGCTTGATGATAATTTCAAAAGACAGCACACCTTGACATGATTTTGAAAGAGTTCAAAATAGATCAGCAAAGAAGGAGTTCTTGGCTGTGTTACAAGGTGTGAGTATTGAGTGAGACTCAAGACCTGACCACAGCAGAAGATAGAGAAAGGACGAAGGTCGTCCCCTATGCTTTAGACATAGGCTCTATAGTATGCTATGCTGTGTACCGCACATGTAGTGTGCCTTGCCATGAGTTGGTCAAGAGGGTACAATGGTGATCCGGGAAAGGATCTCATGACAGCGGTTGAACTTATCCTTAGCACCTAGTGGATTAAGGAATTTTCTCGATTATGGAGGTGGAAAGGAGTTCGTCGTAAAGGGTTACGTCGATGCGAACTTTGACACTAATCCGGATGACTCTGAGTAGTAAACCGGATTCGTATAGTAGAGCAATTATTTGAAATGGCTCCAAATAGCGCGTGGTAGCATCCACAAGATGACATAGATATTCGTAAAGCACACGGTTCTGAAAGGTTCAGACCCGTTGACTAATAACCTCTCTCACAAGCATAACATGACCAAACCAGAACACATTGAGTGATAATCACATAGTGATGTGAACTAGATCGTTGACTCTAGTAAACTCTTTAGATGTTGGTCACATGGTGATGTGACCAGTGAGTGTTAATCACATGGTGATGTGAACTAGATTATTGACTCTAGTGCAAGTGGGAGACTGTTGGAAATATGCCCTAGAGGCAATAATAAATGGTTATTATTATATTTCTTTGTTCATGGTAATTGTCTATTATTCATGCTATAATTGTATTGTCCGGAAATCGTAATACATGTGTGAATACATAGACCACAACCTGTCCCTAGTAAGCCTCTAGTTGACTAGCTCGTTGATCAACAGATAGTCATGGTTTCCTAACTATGGACATTGGATGTCATTGATAACGGGATCACATCATTAGGAGAATGATGTGATGGACAAGACCCAACTTAAGCATAGCATAAAAGATCGTGTAGTTTCGTTTGCTAGAGCTTTTCCAATGTCAAGTATCTTTTCCTTAGACCATGAGATCGTGCAACTCCCGGATACCGTAGGAGTGCTTTGGGTGTGCCAAACGTCACAACGTAACTGGGTGACTATAAAGGTGCATTACGGGTATCTTCGAAAGTGTCTGTTGGGTTGGCACGGATCGAGACTGGGATTTGTCACTCCGTGTGACGGAGAGGTATCTCTGGGCCCACTCGGTAATGCATCATCATAATGAGCTCAATGTGACTAAGGCGTTAGTCACGGGATCATGCATTGCGGTACGAGTAAAGAGACTTGCCGGTAACGAGATTGAACAAGGTATTGGGATACCGACGATCGAATCTCGGGCAAGTAACATACCGATTGACAAAGGGAATTGCATACGGATTGATTGAATCCTCGACACCATGGTTCATCCGATGATATCATCGTGGAACATGTGGGAGCCAACATGGGTATCCAGATCCCGCTGTTGGTTATTGACCGGAGAGGCGTCTCGGTCATGTCTGCATGTCTCCCGAACCCGTAGGGTCTACACACTTAAGGTCCGGTGACGCTAGGGTTGTAGAGATATATGTATGCGGAAACCCGAAATTTGTTCGGAGTCCCAGATGAGATCCCGGACGTCACGAGAGGTTCCGGAATGGTCCGGATGTAAAGATTTATATATGGGAAGTCTTATTTTGGTCGCCGGAAAAGTTTCGCACTTTATCGGTATTGTACCGGGAGTGCCGAAAGGGGTCCGGGGGTCCACCAAGGGGGCCCACCAGCCCCGGGGGGGCCACATGGGCTGTAAGGGGTGCGCCTTGGCCTATATGGGCCAAGGGCACCAGCCCCAAGAGGGCCATGCGCAAGAGATAAGAAAAAAGGGAGAGTCCTAAAGGGGGAAGGCACCTCCGAGGTGCCTTGGGGGGAAAGGACTCCCCCCTGGCCGCACCCTTCCTTGGAGGAAGGGGCAAGGCTGCGCCCCCCCCCCTCTCCCTTGGCCCTATATATAGTGGGGGGAAGGGAGGGCAGCAACATCTAAGCCTTGGGCGCCTCCCTCCTCCCCTGCAACACCTCTCTCTCTCTCGCAGAAGCTTGCGAAGCCCTGCCGGAGACCCGCTACATCCACCACCACGCCGTCGTGCTGTTGGATCTCCATCAACCTCTCCTTCCCCCTTGCTGGATCAAGAAGGAGGAGACGTCGCTGCACCGTACGTGTGTTGAACGCGGAGGTGCCGTACGTTCGGCACTCGGTCATCGGTGATTTGGATCACGGCGAGTACGACTCCGTCATCCACGTTCATTGGAACGCTTCCGCTCGCGATCTACAAGGGTATGTAGATCAACTCCTTTCCCCTCGTTGCTAGTAGACTCCATAGATGCATCTTGGTGAGCGTAGGAAAATTGTAAATTATGCTATGATTCCCAACACCTCCCTTACAGCTTTTCGCAGTTCCTGCCATGAAACGGCAAGGTAAATACTTATGACGAAGAATGCGGGAAGGTTGGGAGTAAAAGGTGACAGCTCACCCAGCTTGGAGGGTTGTACATGGAGAATCCATCCCGTGAGTTAATGCGGATGAACTCCTCTTCCTCTCCCTTGTACGAATCGGACAGGATTTTTGCTAGAGCAGCAACTGAGTCCGGTCCCTTACGCCCGCAGCGGGTGGCATCATCTTCCCCGTTAAAGTGCCACATGGGGTGCCCTCGATATTGAAGTGGCTGCACCCCCCGCATTATACATATTGACATAACCTCGATTATTGTCAATCCTGATTGAGCCAGCACTTTTATCCGGCCCATCAGGTAAAGGACTTCTCCGTTATCTTCCTCCTGAGGACTCCAAGGGTGCCAGCTGCAGCGTTTCTTCAGGGGAGCGTTGTCGAACTCAGGGAGGCCCATCCGAATAGGGTCCGGAAGGGGGACGTCCTCCATATAAAACCACTCCGAAGGCCAGTCCTTGGATGTCTTCTTCGGAGTACCGGACAGGTATCCGGTCCCGGCGATGCGCCATATTTCGGCTCCGCCCACTTGGTACAGTGACCCCTCTTGTGTATGGGGTACGAGGCAGAATAACCTCTTCCATAGCTCGAAATGAGCTTCGCAGCCCAGAAACAGCTCGCAAAGGGTGACATAGCCAGCAATGTGTAATATGGAGGCGGGGGTGAAATTATGCAGCTGGAGGCCATAGAACTCCAGGAGCCCACGGAGGAATGGATGAATTGGAAATCCAAGCCCTCTTAATAAGTAAGGGACGAGGCATACCCGCTCCCCCATGGATGGGCTGGGAAAGATCTCCGCTTGCTCCCCGCCGTTATAGGTGGCGAGCTCGGCTCGAACGGGGACCATATACGCTGGAGGGAGAAACCCCTGGGTCCGCAACTCTACTAATTGGCTGTGAGGGACGAAACACTTCTTCCAATTGCCGGGCTTAGGGCTACGGGAGCGAGAGGAGGAGCTGCGACGACCGGCCATGTTGGAATGGATTTTTTCCGGGTGCACTCCGATGGATACTCGTTGTGGGAGGATGGTGTGATCTGGATGTGAGAATCCCCGTCTCTTTAATAGGCGATTTAGCCACATGGCTAGGGTGACAAATGTAAAAATGCCCCGACTTCTCGCATTCGCTTGACGCGTGGAGGATATCCATTATTAGGCGCGGAAGCCAAGGAGCGCAACATTTATGGAAGCCGGACACTACTCAACAAGTATTCAGAATTTGGAGAAGAACCCGCCTTGCAATGCCGAAGACAATCTGCGCGCCAGACTCATCATCATTGAAGCCTGGTTCAGGGGCTACTGAGGGAGTCCTGGATTAGGGGGTCCTCGGACAGCCGGACTATATCCTTCGTCCGGACTGTTGGACTATGAAGATACAAGATTGAAGACTTCGTCCCGTGTCCGGATGGGACTCTCCTTGGCGTGGAAGGCAAGCTTGGCGATACGGATATGTAGATCTCCTCCCTTGTAACCGACTCTGTGTAACCCTAGCCCGCTCTGGTGTGTATATAAACCGGAGGGTTTAGTCCGTAGGACAACAACAATCATACCATAGGCTAGCTTCTAGGGTTTAGCCTCTACGATCTCGTGGTAGATCAACTCTTGTAACACTCATATCATCAAGATCAATCAAGCAGGAAGTAGGGTATTACCTCCATAGAGAGGGCCCGAACCTGGGTAAACATTGTGTCCCCCGCCTCCTGTTACCATCCGCCTTAGACGCACAGTTCGGGACCCCCTACCCGAGATCCGCCGGTTTTGACACCGACAGTCGTCTATGGCTTTAACCCGTTGTCCCCATTGGACATTCTACCTCCACCACTACAAGAGCGCACAAACATGGACGCGAGTGCCCGAGCCAACCACCTCAAGAAGATGCATGAAGATACAAGGCACACAATCGAGCGCCAAGTACAACGACTCGCGACCAAGCTCAACGTCAACAAGCACCCCATGATCTTCAACATGGGTGATCTTGTGTGGCTACACCTCCGCAAGGACCGCTTCCCCAACGAATGCAAGTCCAAAGTTCTACCACGAGCGGATGGACCCTTCAAGGTGCTAGCACGCTACAACAACAACGCATACAAGATCGACATCCCACGTGACAAGTACTCTGTGAGCGACATCTTCAACGTCAAAGATCTCTCCCCGTACCATGGTGATGAGGATTTCGATCCGAGGTCGGATCTTTCCCAAGGGAGGCGAGATAATGCGGAGCATCCCAAGGTCATCCCCATGGACCTACCATCGTCTCACCAAGTGCCTAGTGGACCCATGACTTGATCACGTGCAAGAGCTCTCGAGACCGAGGTGACATCTCTCCTCTCATAATTCCACTTCGATGAACATGAGACATGGCTACTCCCTCAAACGGAGACATTGTGCATACTCAGGTATCAAGGAGTTAGCCATGGGACGTCAAGGAGCAAGGAGAATCCGAAGACGAAGATGGACGTGAAGACGGAGAAGGAAAAGGGCTAAGTCAGCAGAAGCCCGGACGATCCGGACCGCCGTCCGGACGATCCGGCCCCAGCCCGGACGATTCGGACCCGCTCGGACGATCCGGCTACAAGGCCCAATGACACCCGAAGCTTCAACCTGAAGCCGGATCATCCGGACCCAGACCCGGATCATCCGGCCACACCCGGACATCCGGACCAGGACCCAGACATCCGGCCCTCCCGCAGCTGCTCCAACACAGCCGGATCATCCGGACGCCGACCCGGATCATCCGGACCCCCGAAGCCGGGAACATCCGGCCACCGCCTGCGTGCGTGACTTGGGCCGAGGCCCGTGTACCCGTTTCGTCCCCTCACTTACCCCTTCGCCCCTTGGGCTATAAATAGACCTCCTCCTCCCCATTTTTAGGGTTAGCAAAGTAGTAGCTCATATGTGAAGATAGATTTTGCTCATCCATACGGATCATCTCTTCGAGAGTGACCACGGCCCCTCTCCGGAGAAGATCCCCTTGGATTCAAGACCCCCTCTTCGGTGGCCCCATCAAGACCTCCTCACGGAGAAGAACCGGTTCCCTTTGTATTGTCTTTTGTTGGCCTTGGATCTTGTATCTCACCTTTGTGTTCATCGATCTAGCGCATGTGTGATCTATTCTTGTTGGTTTAGTGTTTCCTCTTGTGTTTTCCCTCGTGTTTCCCCGTGTGTTCGTCATGTTATTAGTTGGGATCCGCTCCTTTCGTGAAAGATCGGCCGTATGGAGTTCCACTCCACATCAGGGATCCTTCCCACACGACCCAGAAACCGTCGGGGATAGGCCCTCCTGGGACACCAAATGAGCTCGTGTGCGATCGGGCGAGGCATCGAAACCCAATCATTTCCGTAGGTATGTACATCCCACATGGTGAATCCCAGAAAATCATTTCCGTAGGTATGAACATCCCACACAGTGAATCCCAGAAAATCATTTCCGTAGGTATGTACCTCCCACACAGTGAATCCTAGAAAAAACATTTCCGTAGGTATGTATATCACACACAGTTCTTGTGTGGAAACGTTTGTGCAAGGTGGCCTAATGCAAACAGTTCGCCGCTGGAAGTCGTGTGTGATTGTTAGTTGATCGAACACGCCTACTTTCTAGAAACCATGCGGGTTGTTTGAGTCCATCGCCCACGGTGTTGTCTGAGTAACCGTCTGCAATAAAAAAACCCCAATAAGCAGGGTAATTAGCCTATTATTGTTAATCCTTGTACTAATCAAACTGATATTTCTTATAAAACACGCCAGATATTTCGTATCCGTATAAAAGCAACCTGGATTTCATAATCGAATTACATCAGATAGCTTCGGCACTCAGTTACGCCATTACACAACAGCACCAAGTTTCACATGCAGCATCAAAAACCTTTGGGAAGTAGCATCATAATGGTAAATAGACAGATGAATCTCATCTGGGAAACTGCATAAGCGGAAGGCAAATATTGAGCCTTCAGTGATGTTGAATGTCCTTGCAACTTTAGGCCAGTGGCTATGGATAATTGCCCGCCCAACCTTCGTCCTCTTCGCCAAGACTTCAATATTGCACCGTGGGTGTTGAATGAATACCTTCCTCGCCTCTTGACCATGCAGGTGGTTTGAGAGGTAATCATCGGTGAACTGCTTTGAAAAGTACTGAAAACAAAGCTATGCATAAATCGCTGTTGTAAATTTTGAAATAGCGCAAGGGGTAAAAACAAGGTAAAAGAGTTCGTACCATCCTATAGTTGACTGATGTCTTCTTCATTGTGGAAACAAAGATCTTGCTGTTATTCGTCGCAAGTTTCTTCATCCTAACAATCTTTCTGAGTTTCTTGACTTGACTGATATTCATGGATATCTCATTTCCCTATATGCAAAATGGGTCAAACAGTGGTTCTAAGCCTCTGATAGCAGGACCTACATGTGCAAGACAAAATTGTAAGAAACCTAAATATTAGAATGATTCTTGCAACTACGCAATAATGTGCTATTAGCCAAAGGACCCTGATTGAACAAACCTCGATGGTAAACCGCAGTGTCTCCCATTGTTTCCCTGCAACACACATAAGGAAGATCTTGATCAGGTGAACTGGGAGTTGCCATACTATCAGTAGAATATGTATTGAGTACAACCAAATTCGATTGGTGTCACATGCATAACAATACAAAATTGTACCCACAGCAAATGAAAATCAAATTACAGAACTGAACCAAACAGTTAAATGGACAGCAGACCAAATGAACCAAAATAGTTAACTGAGCATGACATTGCAGAATAGAAACATGTACTAGAAGATAAGACAGTTAACAAAACAAAGAATGCTTGAGAACAATACTACGAAATGTAGCAATTGTTGGACCAAACTGTTAACTGAACATCAGATTGCATATTAACATTACAGACGACAAATCACTAGAAGGCACTGGCGGTGGCCTCGACAAAACAACACGAACTGTATTTTAAAGTAGACAACCGCGTGGCGGTGTCGACAGTGGTCTTGAAGATGAGGTGCTCCTCCAAGATCTGGCGGTGCGCGCGTGCGGTCACATGCTACTGAGCTCCACGTCATACTGCGTGCAAAATGGTTGTGGGCGGCGCTTAATTGGAGGAGGGGGGCAGTGATTTCAGTGGAAGGTGTCGCGTCGTCGGTCGGGGCATGTGGGACAGGAAAGGAGGAGGACGGTGTGGGTGGGATGTGGATTACCTGACCATATCAACGAGGCCGCACAGCAAGAAGAAGGGTCGGCGGTGAGGAGGCCACGCAGCAAGAAGAAGGGTCGCCGGCGAGGAGGCGGCGCTGCAAGAAGAAGGATCGCCGGCGAGGAGGCTGAGCTGCCAGTAAGCAGCAGTGAAGGTTTGAACTTGGAAAGCAAGGAGGAACAGTGGAAATGTGGCTTTTGGTAGGAGGGAGGGGGCGGGGAGATAGATATTTCCGCGGTGGCAAAAAAATTTCGCTCGGTGCCGTGAGAAACTGGTGTGCAAGTGTGGTTCAAGCGGGGGCGGTGGACTGTAGACGACGAAGCTTCCTGCGAAGCCAAACAAGACGGTGCGCCAAGATATTTTATATCGCATCCCACACGATTCTTTCTAGTAAACTGTTTGTGGTATACCTGATTTTTTCATTACGTTTTGAAAGGCAAAAATGGTGTTACTGAGGGAAATGATGGTGTTTGAATTGCTAGAACATTTACGTACAGTGAACATGCAACTAGTACATGAGTGTCGTGCTTAAATTTGGAATTATTCTTGGTTCGTTTGGCATTTTTATGCATTAATTGAGTTTCTTGGCATTTAATGTGCATAATTCAAATTTGAACTACAAGCACATGCTCCAATGCACCAAAGTTTGTTGAAAAATCACATGTGTGTCTTTGGGTGAATTTATAGGTACCATGCAAGAAATGGGAATGAAATTCAAACATCTGGGTGTCGTGGCTCGGTTGGAAAGATTGATAAACATGGTTTTTTAATTCCTTTAAATCCAAAACATGCCTGAAAATCATGAAACTTGGCATGGTGTCATGACATGGCACCAACATGTTGCGGTAATTTTTTTGGCCGAATTGGGACAAGCTTTGGTGTAAGCTTCTTGCAAACCGGAGCTTCCCTCAAGAAGGCTCGTGGTTCCGAGAGGGAACGTGTCACCTCCGTGTGCGAAACGACATACGTACACTGCCTTCTCCCACCTTAATTTTTGTACACTGGCAGATTAGACCAAATAGAAGTATCGTGCTAAATTTTGGAATTATTCCGGGTTTGTTTGGCCTTTTTTATACATTAATTGAGTTTCTGGGCATTTAATGTGCATAATTCAAATTTGAACTACAAGCACATGCTCCAGTGCACCAAAGCTGGTTGAAAAATCACATGTGTGTCTTTGGGTGAATTTATAGGTCCCATGCAAGAAATGGGAATGAAATTCAAACATCTGGGCGTCGTGGATCGGCCGGAAAGATTGTGAAACTTGTTTCTTTATCCTGTAAATCCAAAACACGCCTGAAAATCATGAAACTTGGCATGGTGTCATGACATGACACCAACATGCTACGGTAAATTTTTTGGCTGGATTCGGACAAGCTTTGGTGTAAGCTTCTTGCAAACCGGAGCTTCTGTTGTGGGATATCTGCGGCCACCTATGTGATCGGGCGGCCCCTTGCTGGTTCGGCGGGGGACGTCGCGTTGCACAAAGAGCAGACCAGCGCGCGGCAGCATGGCAGAGAGCACACAAACAATTTACCCAATTCTGGGCCGCCGCGAGGCGTAAGATCCTACTCCTGCTTTGGTGGAAATGAACGTGGTGCTGCGTGGTACACTTGCCCGGCAAGGCCTGCTTCAAGGCTACGGTGACCACAAGCATATGGTGGCTTGGGTTTTGTCAAGTTTCCAAACCTCTAACCCCCCCTATGATTGCCATGGGCCTCCTTTTATAGATCAAGGGGTCACCACAGTGGCAAGACAGTCATTACCGGCTGATATGATAGCAAACAGTGCTATCATACCTAACTCTGCAGGTTGGCAGGGTGCATTAAATGCACCGCTCAGTGTCACATCACTAGCTTCCCGGCAAGGCCTGCCGGGCTTATCTCGCCAGCTCCGCACCTGTTCTCTTGACACGTCGCCGGACGGGTGTCACTTGTGGTTTCTTCTGTACGAGATGGCTGCCATGTGGCAAATGCTGCCACTTAATCACCTTGCGGCTTGACACCACACTGATTGACGACGTGGGTCGTACTTGCACGGTTGGCGGGGTGGTTCAGGCCTCGCAAGCCCCGGCAGGCACTGCCGGGGAGTCTTGGTTGCTTGCTTCTGGTGGTGGCCTGGCCCCTTGCCGGGCTCGCCTGCCCGGCGAGGGAGGCCCTTATCTTGCCGATATCCTGTTCCTTTGGATCGATCTCGATCTCTCCGAGCTGCATGTTGGTTCTTCAAGTCTCTTGGTTCTTCAATCCCTATGGTGAGCTGGTGCTTCAATCTTTATCTTGTGCCTGTGCACAGTTGGGCAACATACCCGGGGTCTGTTGCACTGACAGAAGCCCCAGGGTCTGCGGAGCGTCGGCGGGGTAGGGCCTAATAAGTGCACAGGCAGGGCTACTGAAGGAGTTGGCCCCTTTGAAGTTTTCCATTGCTGCTGTGGTAGTCTTGATTCCGGGGCGGTTTCCAATTTCTCCGTGCGCAGTGCAAAGCCAATAGTGGTGGGGCCGCGGCAGTGATGGCCCGTGAATGACTTTAACGCACGGGGTAGAAACTACCAAATTACTCTTCCCACAGCATGCTCTTATCCTTAGCCACGTATGCCGCATGCATAGCGCAGGTTAGGTAACGGAGGCGCGTGGTGCGGATGAGCATCTTGAAGTGGGTCCGTCCGCCTTGAATTGGCGGAGGAGGGCGGTGGTTGCCTGTTGACGGAGCAGCTGCCCTTCCCCGCCCAGCCTATAAAAGGAGGGGCGGAGGAGGGCGAAGTCATCCACCTCTGGATCCCTCTCTTCCTTCTTTCCTGGTTCTCTACTTCTTCTAGTGATGCCGAAGGGAAGGGCCCGGGGCCAGCCCCCGGGCTTCTATTCGGGCAGTTGCTGCCTCATGTTGGTGCTGACGCCCGGGGAGTGAGCCTGGTTCTTGGTGCGGTGAACCTCTTGATCTCTTTGAAGCTCGGCCGGGAGGCAGGGCTGGAGATCATTGGTAATCCCAGCATTGCCCCTCCCGGAGGCCTTGGGGCCGTTGTCGATGATAGGCGCGCCTTCCTGCCCACCAAGGAGGGGTGCGATGCACCTCGGGCCCTTCGGCAGCTCTGGCTGCTGGCTGTTTCTTCGTTGGAGGCGTCGGGCCGGGGGCTTGGCACTTTCTGGGAGCAGCGGTGATGAGGAGAAAGCAAGAGACAGAAAAGGCGGGTGGCAGGGGGTCAGGTCGGGGTACGATGGCGCGGATGCCTTCGTCTCCGACCATCGACCTACTGCCTCGTCTTTCCGCTCTTCCCCTCCCTCCCCGGCATCGTCATCACCAGCCTCTTCGGGTGGTAGCTGGGGAGGGATGTTCTCTTGGCACCTTCTCCTCGCCTCCAGCAGTCTTCCGACTGAGCTTTGGTGGATGACTTCACCGGCGCTCAATTCGGGGCTTCTTGCCGGCTCTGGAGGTGGCGACCAGAAGGCGTCGCCCCGTCTCCCGCACTCCTCCTTCACAGCCTCGCCACTCCCGGTCTTGTCAGGTCGTGCTTGACGGGCCCTGACGGGATCGGGGTGGGCTCCTGCTTGGGTGCCCCTTTTCTCATCTTTTCCTCCTTCCACCGCAGTGCCTGAAGGAGGGGAAAGGAAAAGAGGGGATCACGGGGCACTTATCTTTTTTCAATCTTAAATCTGTAGGCAATCGCCAAATTTCAATTCAAATAATGTAATCTCTCGAGTCCATCTTTGTATTATGTAATGCTTGTGCTTGCAACTGCATATGAATGAAAAAGATGAATCTTGTCGGGAACTCGTGCATGTGTATGTCCATGCAGAGGCAAAGTGCCTCTTTAATAGAATAAACGAGTTTTCCCCGGCAGGATATCCTGTCGGCACCCTCTTTCTCTGCCGGAGAACTATGTCTGCCAGGGAACACATAGAGGGGCCAGCCCCCCGCCAACGCCTTTTTCCCAAAGGCCACTGCGACCACCTTCATCGAAGCAGCGTTCGAGTCATGATTGGGAGCACCTAAGTTTCAAAGAGGAGGCGAGGTTTTCTCATGCAAAGTTGTAGCTTTACAGAATACTAATGGACAAGAAGTGAACTTATCTGTTTGGCTTGCCAGGGATCGTCGTGCTGTGCAATCTTCTCGTCCTTCGTTGAAGCCAGGTTCACGGCAAGAACCTGCAACTCCACGCAGATGAGAATGAATGCAGGATGCAATCCTATCTATATTCATATGCAAATGCTCATGAAGTGCTTATGCAATGATCTGGGTGTGCTTGTGCATGCATGCAATCTTAGTTGGGGCCCCCCTACAATGCTTCTTTATTTTCTCTTGCATGGGGTCATCGCCCTGGCTTGTACAAGGGGTTACATGCAACTTCGGCAATGCCATGTACAATGGGTGGCTGTCGGGCAGGGCCCGGCAGCCTCTGCGCCTTACGGGTAGAACTTATGGAGATGCTCAATGTTCCATGAGTTTTGCAATGGTGTGCCATCTCCGGTCTCCAGATGGACTGCGCCGGGTCTGGAGACTCATACTACCCGGTAAGGGCCGTCCCACTTTGGTGATAACTTGTGTGTACCCTTGGCGGACTGAACGCGCCTAAGGACAATGTCACCTTCCTCAAGACACCGGGCACAAACCCTGCGGCTGTGATAGCGACACAGGGCTTGCTGATAGCGTGCAACACGTGTAGCAGCCCGGAGACGGTTCTCCTCGAGTAGCACGGCGTCGTCATGCCGGTGTTGATCTTGCGCTACTTCATCGTAGGCAAGCACTCGAGGAGACTCGTAAATGAGTTCTGTGGGGATAACTGCTTCTACCCCGTAGACCAGCGAGAAGGGAGTCTGCCCGGTAGCTCGATTAGGTGTCGTTCTGAGTGACCAAAGAACTACCGGCAGCTCCTCAATCCATCGCCTGCCATGCTTCTGGAGCGTATCAAAAGTTCTTGTCTTGTGTCCACGAAGCACTTCAGTGTTCGCCCTCTCAGCTTGTCCATTGCTCCGGGGGTGTGCCACAGAGGCAAATGAGATCTTGCTTCCGGGGGTTTGAACATATTGCATGAAGGCGTGGCTCGTGAATTGGGTGCCGTTGTCAGTGATGATCCTTGCCGGAACTCCGAAACGACACACCAATTCTTTCAAGAACTTGATAGCTGACTGAGCAGTCACTTTCGGCCACATTATAAACTTGTCGATGGCAACAAACAAGAATTCAAAGCCCCCGATTGCTCGGGGGAAGGGGCCGAGGATATCGAGTCCCCAGACCGAAAATGGCCGTGATAGAGGGATTGTCTGAAGAGCTTGGGCAGGCAGGTGTTTTTTCATGGAATGGAACTAACAGGCTTCACATGTCGTGACGAGCTCAACAGCGTCTTGGAGGGCTGTGGGCCAATAGAATCCTTGCCGGAATGCTTTCCCAACCAATGCCATTGATCCAATGTGTGAGCCGCACATTCCTTTGTGAATCTCAGCCAGCAGTTCCTTTCCGTCCTCCCGGCAGACACACTTCAATTTCACACCGTTGGGTCTCCTTCTGTACAAAGTGTGATCGAGAAACTGATACATACTGGCCCTCCGGGCTACTTTCTCAGATTCATCTGGGTCACCGGGGAGTTCTCTGGTTTGGAGGAAGCGGACGATGTGCCTTGCCCAAGTTGGAGCCTGAGGCTCGGCAACGAGGACTAGCGGCACCTCCTCGGCTGCGGGAGCACTAGCCTCGTTCACGGGGTCCATAGGCCTGGCTGGAGGGGGTGGTCCGCAGGCTGTGAGGAGTTGTTTCCGGCAGGGTCTCTGCCAGGAGCGGATGGCTCGATCGGGAGAGGCTTACCATAGTCCAGCTTTCTCCTTTTCCGGGCCATTGTGGTTGGTGATACGGAGGGTTGAGAGAGGTGGAGAACAAAAGTTCCTGGTTCCACAGGAAGCTTCTGCGCAGCACACTTTGACAAGTGATCAGCTATCCTGTTTTTCGCACGGGGTACATGCTCCGTTTGCAACCCGTCAAAGCGCTCCTCTAACCTCCTTACTTCCTCAATGTATGCTTCCATCAATGGGCCTTGGTAATCTTTGTTGACTTGTCTCACCACTAACTATGAATCTCCTCGAATGATCAGCTTCTTGATTCCCAATTCTGCTGCAATCCTGAGCCCGGCAAGGAGCCCTTCATACTCAGTTGTATCATTGGTGGCTTCTTCCTGGGCAACGTGCATTTGGATGACGTACTTCAAGTGCTCCCTGGAGGGGGCAACAAGAAGCACGCCAGCTCCTGCACCTTGTAGGGAAAAAGCACCATCAAAATACATAATCCATTCTTTGGGTGATTCCTTGCCGGGGAGAGTTGTTTCTGTTGTTACCTCATCAGGGGTTGGCATCCATTCTGCAATAAACTCTGCCAGCGCCCTGCTTTGAATGGTTGAAGTGCTCTCAAACTTCAAACCAAAGCTGGATAACTCCAAAGCCCACTCCACTATTCTGCCAGTAGCCTCAGGGTTCCGGAGTATCCTCTACAACGGAAAACGAGTAACAACCGTGATCTCATGGGCTTGGAAGTAGTGGCGCAGTTTCCTTGAGGCCATGACGAGGACAAAGATCAACTTTTGCACACCAAAGTACCTCGATCTAGCCCCTTGCAACAAGGAGCTGACGACGTACACTGGGTGTTGCACCACTTTCTTCCTTGCCGCGTCCTTGGGGTTGCACTTGTTGCCGTGCTTACTGCTGTTCTGATCCTCTTCTGACTCTGCCGCGGTCTGGCCGCTCTCTGCTTCATCCTCTTCTCGCTGTGCTACCAAGGCTGCACTGACCACTTGGTTGGTTGCTGCCAAGTAAAGCAGTAATGTCTCTTGAGGTTTGGGTGCAACCAAGGTAGGCACAGATGACAGGTAAGCCTTCAACTCTTGCAAGGCTGTATCTGCTTCCGGGGTCCACTTCATAGGCCCTGCCTTCTTCAAAATTTTGAAGAACTACAGGGCACACTCGGTAGACATGGAAATGAATCTGCTAAGCGCGGCAACGCATCCTGTCAAGCGCCTCACATCCTTAATTGTCCTTGGTGCTTGGATCTACTCAATGGCCTTGATATTGTCGGGGTTGGCTTCAATCCCCCGGTGGGACACGAAGAATCCAAGTAGCTTGCCGAAGGGAACACCAAACACACACTTCTCCGGGTGAAGCTTCAAGTTGATCTTGCGCAAATTAGCAAATGTCTCTTCCAAATCCTAGATAAGGGTGGCCTTATCCTTGGTCTTGACCAAAATGTCATCCATATAGGCTTCTATGTTTCTATGTAGTTGTGGCTCAAAACCAATCTGGATTGCTCTTGCAAAAGTAGACCCGACACTCTTCAATCCAAAAGGCATGCGGACAAAAAAGTATGTACCACATGGAGTGATGAATGATGTTTTCTCCTCATCTTCTTTGGACATGAAGATCTGGTGATATCTGAAGTATGCATCCAAAAAGGAGAGCAGATCGCACCATGAAGTAGAATCCACAATCTGATCGATGTGCGGCAAGGGGAATGGGTCCTTTGGGCAAGCCTTATTGAGATCTGTGAAACCAATGCAAAGCCTCCATTTCCCATTCACCTTCCGAACTACCACTGGGTTTACCAACCATGTAGGGTGCAATACTCCTCTAACCAATCCAGCTGCCTCTAACTTCTTGATTTCCTCGGCAATGAACTACTGCCGCTCCAAGGGTTACTTCCTAACTTTCTGCTTGACGGGTCGGGCATGTGGGCAGACAACAAGGTGGTGCTCGATTACCTCCCTGGGAACACCGGGGATATCATATGGTTTCCAGGCAAACACATCGATATTCGCTCGCAGGAAGGCAACGAGCGCGCTTTCCTATTTGTCGTCAAGGGTGGCACCGATGGTGAAAGTACTATCAACACCAGCCAGCCCTGCCGGGACCTTCTTCACTTGGGGTGTTGCAACCTTGGATCTCTTGCTGTTGGAACACTGGCACGTCGTCAACGAGTGCCATGCACTCGGAGGGGGCATGCTTCTCAGACTCCTTGCCGGAGGTCCTACAATCCGTCTTCTTTCCTTTGCTTTCCTTAGCGGCGACCGTTGCTGCCGCAACCTCTACTGCGACGGCATCCCGATTCATCCTGTCCACACAGATAATTGCATCCTTCTCATCTGAGGGGATGGTGATGACTCCCAACGGCCCAGGCATCTTCAAAGTGTTGTAAGCATAGTGGGATGCTGCCATGAACTTGGCCAAGGCCGGTCGTCCCAGAATCCCATTATACGGCAGGGGGAGCTCAACCACATCAAACACAATTTTCTCAGTCCTATATTTCAGCTCTCCCCCAAACATCACCGGCAACGTAATCTTTCCCTTGGGACGGCTCCTGCCGGGATTGACACCTTGAAATGTGCCGGTAACCACCAGCTCTTCCTTTCCTATCTGAAGCTTGTAATAACTGCTGGGGAAATCAGAATCAACCCAGTCCCGCCATCCACTAACATCTTTGTGACCTTGAGGTTGCGAATTGTTGGGGAGACCAACAACGGCAAACACCCTACCGTGGTGGTGCGGCAAGGGTGGTCCTCCTCATCAAAGATGATGGGCGTGCGGGACCATTTGAGCAGCTTCCGGGCCTCTGGCGCTGGCTCCACAGCATTGACCTCTCGTGCCCATCGCTTGAGCTGGCGATGGGAGGAGTGCAAAGACGCACCCCCATCAATGCATAGGGCGTTAGTGACCCTCTGAAATTCCTGCTCACTGGTTTCCTCTTCATTCCCTCCATCACTCAAATTATCACAGGTTTCCTTCTCTGGGCCCCTGGCGGGTTTTCCTTGGTTCCGAAAGGGTTTGCCGGGGCGGTTTGCTTCACCACCTCGACCCTTTCTGCCAGCAGCATTCTGATCTTTCTCCTTATCACGCTTATCATACTCTGCTCTCTGTCTCTTGACAAGCCACTCAACTTGATAACATTCATGGAGGTCGTGGCCCTTGGTCCGGTGGATCTTGCAGTACGGCCCATCACCTTTCCCGGCTTTTTCCGCGACAGCGGCTTCCCGGCAGGGAGTGCACGCGGCAACTTCCTTGCCGGGGCCTCAGCCTTGGCCTTCTTGCCGGTACTAGGCATGCTAGAACCTTCCACAGTCATCATTGTCTTATCTCTTGGCTTCTTGTTGCGCTTCTTGCCCTTTCTTTGACTGGTTGATTCATCTTCATCCTCTGAATCAACATTGATGCAATCCTCCTCCCCGGGCAACTTCCTTCCTTCCTCCATCCGAGCACACTTATCCACTAGTGTGTACAGCTCCTTCACAGTCTTTGGCAACCGCACATTCATCTTAGCATGAATGCGACGGTTGCGCACATTGGACTGGAAGGCTGCTATAACAGCTGCAGGATGGATATTCGGGATATTCCTATGGAATTTACTGAATCTTTGTAAATACTTACAGAGAGTTTCTCCTTCTTTCTGCTGGAGAAGCTGCAGGTCGCTGGGCCTGCCGGGCTCCTGGTGGCCACCGGTGAAGGCACCGATGAACTCGTGGCACAGGTCTGCCCATGACAAAATGGAGTTCTCCGGCAGGTGCATGAGCCAAGATCTCACGTTGGACTTGAGAGCCAACGGGAAGTAGTTGGCGAACACCTTCTCATCTCTTCCCCCGACAGCCTGAACAGCAATGGTGCAGATGCTCAGGAACTTTGCTGGGTTCAGTCTCCCATCATACTTCTCGGGTATCTCCGACTTGAACGTGCAAACGGATGGCCAACGGACTTGCCGCAGCTCGCGTGTAAAGGCAGGGCAGCCGACCTTGAAAGGTAGGTACCCGCCAACACCGAACGCAGGCTCGTCGACGTTGAGGCCGCCACACCTGTCGATCTGGCGGGGGTCGTCGAGAGGCCGTCCCACGACGACGCGCGCGTCTCCCCGCCGCCTATCCTCCGGGGTTCGCCGTTGGCCCGGACATGCTCGAGGGTCCGAAGAGGCCATCGAGACGTCGTCGGGATCTTGATCTTGCTGCGCCCACGCCTGCTGCCGTGGTGGGGACTGCACGGTAGGGACAACCCCCTCCGTTCGGCCAGCAGTACGAGCAGTCGTCGTCACTTGGGGAGGTCGTGGTGGTTCAGTGCGCCACGAGCCCCCAGCTTCAGCGAAATCGAGCAGACTCTGGATGGTGGCACGCCATTCACCGATTTGCTCTGCTGCTGGTGGGAACCTTAGTAGCAGCTGGGCCCGCGCCATAGCCTCCGTGGCTGTGCTTGGCATGGAAGTTGATGACCTCGACTGCACCGTCGCCTGGCTCCTGATGGTGCCCACGGCGGCGGCGGCGGTAGCACGTCCGTGCTACGGTGGGGCGGCCACCTGGGCAGCGGGGTCACGCGGTGATGGCACTCAAGGGTCCGCGACTCCGTCGGGTGCAGAGGTTGGGTCGGCTCGCCCAGGAGGAGACACACGTGCCGTGACCGCCCCCGTGGCCAGGACGGCCGGAGGACGGTGGCTCATCCCGGATCAAGCGCCGTTGCTGTGGCTGCGCCCGCCGGTGGGAGGAGGGGATGTAAGCGGAGTCACCCTCCCGTCCATACCTTGCGGAGCTTGACCGTCGAGAGCTGCTGAAGTTGTTCTCCTCCGACACCTTCAGCCCCCGTGTCGGCCGCGGGGGGAGTGGCGATGGCGCCACCTGCTCCTGACATGCCCCCAGCAGCGCTCACGTGTCCCCGCATCCCCCGCGGCATCTGAGGTCGCGGGCGGCGGAGCCTTTGAGGTAGATGGCTGGGCCGAATGACCGGACTTCTTCTTCTTGGGCTCCATGGTCGATGGCGTCGTCGAAGATGAAGATGGCGACGAAGATGACGCGCTACGCAAGCTTTCAGGTTCGCACAAGCGACCCCCCTAGCTGGTGCGCCAAAGATGTCACGGGATATCCGTGGCCAGCTATGGGACCGGGCGGCCCCTTGTTGGTTCGGCGGGGGATGTCGCGTTGCACAAAGAGCAGACCAGCGCGTGGCAGCACGGCAGAGAGCACACAAGCAATTTACCCACTTTCGGGCCGCCGCGAGCGTAAGACCCTACTCCTTCTTTGGTGGATTGATGGTGGAAATGAACATGGTGGTGCGTGGTACACTTGCCCGGCAAGGCCTGCTTCAGGGCTACGGTGACCAAGCGTATGGTAGCTTGGGTTTTGTCCAGTTTCCAAACCTCTAAACCCCCCTACGATTGCCATGGGCCTCCTTTTATAGATCAAGGGGTCACCACAGTGGCAAAACAGTCATTACCCACTGATATGATAGCAAACAGTGCTATCATACCTAACTCTGCGGGCTGACAGGGTGCATTAAATGCACCACTCAGTGTCACATCACTAGCTGCCCGGCAAGGCCTACCGGGCTTATCTCGCCAGCTCTGCACCTGTTCTCTTGACACGTCGCTGGACGGGTGTCACCTGTGGGTTTCTTCTGTACGAGATGGCTGCCATGTGGAAAATGCTGCCACTTAATTACCTTGCGGCTTGACACCGCACTAATTGACGATGTGGGTCGTACTTGCGCGGTTGGCGGGGTGGTTCAGGCCCCGCAAGCCCCGGCAGGCGCTGCCGGGGAGTCTTGGTTGCTTGCTTCTGGTGGTGGCCTGGCCCCTTTCCGGGCTCGCCTGCCCGGCAAGGGAGGCCCTTCTCTTGCCGATATCCTGTTCCATTGGCTCATCTTGATCTCTCCGAGCTGCATGTTGGTTCTTCAAGTCTCTTGGTTCTTCAATCCCTATCGTGAGCTGGTGCTTCAATCTTGATATTGTGTCTGTGCAAAGTTGGGCAACATACCCGGGGTCTGTTGCACCGACAGCTTCCCTCAAGAAGGCTCGTGCACTAGTGCGTGTCGGTCCTAGACAAACGGTTTAAAACCCCTTTCCGCGACGACATCTGGAACCGTCCCCAAGTGAGTGTGGGCGATAGGGGGGTCCCTCCCACACGACCCAGAAACCGTCGGGGATATGCCCTCCTGGCACACACGTTCGGCAAAATGAGGTCGTGTTCGACCGGCGATCGCTCATATACGGAAATACGTACATTACAGATAAAAAAAATACAATTATACGACGAAACTGTTTCTGGTCGCAAGTACATCCCACACAGTCAGTCCCCGCTAAAAGTTTCCGTTCGTATGCACATCCCACACAGTCGCTCCAAGGAAAACATTTCCATTCACAGGTACATCAGACACAATTTTTCCCGTTAAATCGTTTGTAATAGCGTTGCCATTGCACACGATATTAATAATTTTATCATTTGCGTTATTGAATGCATCACACACGGTGCGTAGAAAGAAACTATGTCACAAAGGTTGTCCATGACACACACTTTTTATGTGATAAGCGTTTGCGCAAGGTGGCCTAACGCAAACAGTCTTCAAGAGAAAGTCGTGTGTGCAGTGGAGATTGATCGCACACGTAGTGGATCCTAGAAACGTTTCTGATCTCCACGTATATCGCAGACGTTTCGCTTTCGCAAACCGTGTGCAGTGTAATCCCTATTTAATCCATAATTAATCCAATTAATCCCTAATTTAAAAATCACATGTTATGAATTTGAAAGTAGGCAATCACTTATTTCATATCCAACCATGTTTATTACAAATATACGTTCAACCACGAATCCATAATTCAATGCACAGGTACATATACTAAGAACTACAGAAGCGCCAAGTAAAGAATGATGAACCACAGTTGTACTAAAGACTGTAAAGAGAGAGGCGAAAGACATTCTGGTTGCTGGAGAAGGTGAAGCGGAATGCCCATATTGTGCCCTCCTCCATGCGTAAGGCGCGCACGACTCTAGGCCAACCCCTTGTGATGGCTGTCCGTCCATCCTTCAGTGTCTTCATTAGGACTTCTTGATGCTCATTGTAGTCTGAATGAAATACTTTAACCTTCATTGCGTGTCCACCAATCATGTGCTTTTTGAGGTAATCTTGAGTGAACTGCTTCGGGAACCACTGGGAACAAAAAAGATTCAGACATTGTTGTCTAACAACTCATTATGGGCAGTAAAAAGAGAAGGCTGCAGAGTTTGTAGTTACCATCCTACAGCTCACTGTTGTGTTGGATAGAGCATAAACAAATAATTTGCTTGCCACCATTCGTATCTTTTTGCTAATAATCCTTATCAGTTTCCTCACTTGATGCTTGTTCATCAATATCTCATTGCCCCATATGCAAAAAGGGTCGATGTGTGGATCCTTGCCAAGGGCATATGTACCTACAAGCAACAAGTCAATATTAGAAGCTAACTAGTGTCCAAGCCTGGATCTATATGCACTACATTATGGAACGACGGGGGGGAGTACAAGCCGAGGGATGAAGCTAACCTCGGCGGAAAATGGTGGCCACTCCCGTTGTTGTCCTGCATAAGTAGTGGAAAGGCATGATAAGTACAGCAATCTTAACATCAAACAAATATAGCAAAGGTAAACAACATCATCTCCAAATGATAGCTTGAATGTGTTGGTTTCAGCATGCTGTTAAAGCAAATATAAAATGGAAGGCAATGTTACGGGCAGCAGGCTTAACAGCCATCAAATATTGCAATTGAAACCGGTATTGTTGAAAATGAATAGAACATAGGTAATGCTTAAACATCACACTGGATAAATGTGTAAAACTGAAATAAAGGGCATGTGTTAACTACACCAGGAATAACTGGAACCAAATATAGCCGTTCAAACTGGTATTGATGTAGTCGAGCGGCACAGTTACGACTTGCACATAATGAACCATACATTGTGAATGACTGAAATAAGCAAGGCATAAATGACCAGTATAACAACCAAATATAGCCATTGAAAACTAGATAGAGTCTCACTGCAACCAACCTAACAAGAAAATACAGATAAACAGGGCATATGCTTGAAAACTGGACAAATGATCACTGCAACCAACCTAACAAGCAGATAAAGATAAACAAGGCATCTGCTTGATAACTGGAGAAATGCTAAAAAAAGCAACCTAACAACCAAATACAGATAAACAAGGCATCTGCTTGATAACTGGACAAATGCTAAAAAAAGCAACCTAACAACCAAATACAGATAAACAAGGCATCTACTTGATAACTGGACAAATACTCACTACAACCAAACTAAGAACCAAATACAGATAAACAAGGCATCTACTCGATAACTGAAAAAATGCTCACTCCAACCAACCTAACAACCAAATGCAGATAAACAAGGCATCTACTCACTATAAACAACCAAATATAGCCATTCGTGAAACTAAAGTGGACAATTCATACTTAAACATCAAATAGACCTATTGAACAATACATTTTTGCATAACTGAAATATTTAAACACAGCACAGTTAAAGCACGGCAGGGCAAATGCTACTACAACAAAGGGTACGGGTTGGCAAGCTAGAAAAGGTAATATTTGCTGATAGAATGTTGCCTCACATTTCATGGACGGGATCCTTCCAGTTGGAAGAGCACGGACCCATGGTGCGCTCTCTGATGTCACAGATGAGCTGTTTCACCTTGGAAGAACCTTCATGGGTGCCCTCCTCCTGGTCGTGGTCGTGGTCGATGAGATCTGACTTGGCAATTGAGGATCCCAAGCCGCCGCCGTAGAACGTGTCCTTCAGAAGTGACAAAATGGGCTCGATGGCGTATAAAGCTTGCAAATCCTTGACCGCTTGGTGGAGGAGATCAGCGGCAGAGCCGTCGAAGAGATCGACGGTGGTTGAACCAGAGGGGTTGGGGATGGACCACTTAACCTGTGACATGGCCCGCGTGAAGCCGTCGGTGTAGACAAGCTTGATGTCGTAGCCAGCTTTCCCGAGATACAGTAATACGCTAGCCCGCTGACATGAAGCCTTCGGCATGGCAACATAGTGAACGTCTTCACCGGCTTCCGCGGTGACGTATTGCTCCGGGATCGACAGGTCGGGGCAAACGGCGGCCACCTCGCCAACATCCGCCGGAGAGGCCATGATACACCTCTTCTTGGCCGAACGCTCGTCGGGCTCCCCCGGATACATGGTCGAGATTAGGCTACGACATTCTGGAGCAGGGGATGTGGATCTAGCGGGGAGGGACACCGCAGGCCTCATCTAAAAACTCAGGGAAGTGGGGCGACGGTATGGGAATCGCTGGATAACCTGAACTTTATTATCTAAGCTAGGAGGAATGGGCAGACCGGCATGGTTGGTGACGGCACCGGCGGCGGCCGCGAGCTAGGGTTCGAAGGGGGGAGGGGCGGGTGGGGGACTGTGGATGGGGGGTGTTTGAGGATATGCCGCGGATACTGAAAATTTTAGTAATGGTGGGTGGAGACGGTGGTGGACGAGGGAGGGCGACGGCTCAAATGCCTCGGCTACTGCAATTTTACTATAAGGTCGGTGCTAGAGAAGTGTGTGCGATGGTTACGGCGGCTACTAAAATTTGGGTAAAGGAATTGATGCGGGGCGGCAGTGCCCAAGATCGCGCACGGTCCAATAACAATATGCGTGTATGATAATAAGGAAAAGTGGCGTGGATCCTCCGATTTTTGCAACGCTCAAGGCAGGTAGTTTGTTTTTTTATATTTCTAGCTAGCTGGTCTATCGCACACGGTTTGTCCTAATTTCCAAATAAACTTACCCGCCTTTAGCTTCCACAGGTGGTGGTTTTACAGCGCACTTGCATCGCACACGGTTAAGCCATTACCTCCACCCTTTGCTCGTGCTTGCACGGTCGTGGTGATTTCAGCGCACTTGCATCGCACACGGTTGAGCCAGTACCTCCACCCTTTGCTCGCGCTTGCGCGGTCGTGGTGATTTCAGCGCACTTGCTTCGCACACGGTTGAGCCAGTACCTCCACCCTTTGCTCGCGCTTGCACAGTCGTGGTGATTTCAGCGCACTTGCATCGCACACGGTTGAGCCAGTATCTCCACCTTAGTTTGCTCGCGCTTGCGCGGTCATGGTGATTCACATCGCACTTGTATCGCACACAGATAAGATATTATACCCCGTATCCATTGAGGATCATCAGAGTCTTTGCAGCAAAAAATAACGTTAGGGAGGGTCAAAAGACAGCCACACCAGCATGTGGCCCAAATATATATGAGTGAAAAGGGTGGTATGTGATGTTCAAAATTCCAATGCACGACTTTGACCCCGCGGGCCCACGGTTGGGCGCGTCATTGAAGATCCATGAGAGGGGCCAGAAGTCAAGAACCTCCTGGAAGTGGCCAAATATATGTACGAATATTGGGGATGTTCAAAACTTTAAATACACAATGCATAACTTTGGTGTCACCTGCCTCGCAAACCCGAAAGCACCCTAAAAACCAACTAGCTAGGATATATATAATGACATAATGTCGTACCTAGCTAGGATGCTTGGCCCACCACCTCCCACTTCGTGTCAGCGGGGCGGATGCACGTAATGATCGATACTTTGGTCATACATGCATGTCGCCATGACCTACCATAAGACGGACCAATGAATCTTTCGTTTGGTCAAATGATAGTTGTTGTTGTTGTTGATAAACCGCTTGGGCCAATAGATTGAACCATCATAAACATCACACAAGAGGGACCACAAAACCAGCACCTCTTGCATGCGGCCCAAAATGATGTACGTTGGGAAGGGGTGATGTGTGTTTTCAATATAGAATAATGTACAATTTAGATGTGGTGCCTACCTCCCGATACAGACAACAAGCATGAAGGCAAGGTAGTTAAGGATGAGATACGTACGCAGGGCTTGATGTAGGTCGAACCCAGCAATCCGAGCATCTGGGAGGGAATCCTGACAACGCATGAGCTCGAGCTTTGGTTGACCGACATTTGATGGTGACCGTCCCTAACATGAACTAGGAGGAATCCATTCATGGCCAACATATACCCCTCATTATCGGTCAAAGGGGTGATATATATACACTCGGGGAGCCCATAGATATCCGTGTCGTCACAAAAAACCGCACAAGGGAGACGTGGTCGATAAGAAGACCCCGTATACACTGCATGCGGCCCAAAAATATGTATGGGTACGATGGTGTATGATGTGTTTAAATCCCAAATGCACAACTTCGATGGGCCACGCCAAGTACATTACAAACCGAACACCGTACCCGACTCCAAGCCTGGTTCAATACCTATGACGTCAGTTTCCCAACTTCGAGGCGGCAGCGGGGGGTCCCACGCATGCGTTCAAACTTTATTTTGTCTAGCATGGGACACATCTATATATATCTAACATATATACACATATATAGTGTGTGAATAACTATGAAAGTTGCTCGTTGGATGAAGCCAATCCGACAGTACAGAGATGGCAAATCCGAGCACTACTGGCCATTGGATATCATCTACATTCCACCAGATTCTGCCACATGTACAATCTAGAAGAATCCATGGTTGAACTTAAGCATAATGCACAAATCTCAAAACACAAGCACTTCTCCTTTGTTCTCTAGAATCTTCCATATCTTAATTGCCCAAACCTTTTTTTCTAAATGAATTGTCACCTTTTGTTTTTACCTTTACAATGCACAATTCCATGAATCTTAAAATAGTTTTTACAAAACTAATTGATTTTGGATGAGATGAACTATAAGAATTAAACGAAGATCTACATCATGCATATCTGGGAGAAGAGGCAGTAAACCGATGAGAGGAGTGGCGAGAAACGGTAGCCTGTTTTGAATGAAAACCTACTAGTAGAGAAGGAAGCGTGAGCTACACGACGCATGTGCACAGTGCTTACCCATGTACTGCATGTGCTGTCGAAAGGGCTAAGGGTTGCCATTCGATCTGGGAGCACCCAACGTTGCACACGTACGATCCGTGGGGTTTGGGCTCTGGCGAGTCAGAATGCAGGACTCAGATCACGCGCGCAGCACGGGGGGGGGGAGGGGGATATCATACGGAAACCAACATTCGGTGGAAACCAGTGAAAACCACGAGAAAAAGATGTTTTGAAGTTTCAAAAACATTTCAAAAAATGCGGGATGTTAAGAGGATAATGTTTTATTGGCACACAAAATTTCAAGTTGGAACACATTAAGAGATGTGAGCTATGAAAAAGACAAAATCAGTGTTGAATAGTGCCGAATAGTAATGTCACTATTCAGGGCGGAATTTGTCTTTTTCATAGCTCACATCTCGTGATGTTTTTCAACTTGAAATTTTGTGTCGCAATAAAACATCACCTTCTTAACATCCCACAAATTTTTTCAGATTTTTATGAAACTTTAAAATATGGTTTCCACGAAGTTTTCATTGACTATCGGCTTCCGTGAGTGAACCGTGTGCTATTTAAAAACATTTCGTGAGAAGAATCTCGGTTTTTAAATCCCCGTAAATCCAAAACTAAGCTGAAAATCATGAAACCTGCCATGGTGTCACGACATCGCACTTATATGTGGAGGAATTTTTTTCGTCCATTGTGGCGCAAGTTTTATTACAAGCCTCTTACAAACCGGAGCTTCTCTCAAAGAAGCCTCGTGGTTCCGATGGGGAAACGTGTCCCCCTTGTGAGTGAAACGTAATCACTGCCTCTTTTCACCTTGTATTTTCTTCTATGGGCAACATGGAACGACATGATATCCGTGGTGAAATTTAAACTTTAAACAGGGTTCGTTTGGCCTTTTTATACACTAATTGATTTTCCCAGGCATTTAATGTCCATAATTCAAATCTGGACTACAAATACATGCTCCAGTTCACCAAAATGGCTAGAAAAATTATACATGTGTCCTTGGGTGCATGTTTTGGTCCCATGCCAGGAATCTGAACGAATTACAACCGTACTGGTGTCATAGCTCGTACTCAAACATTTCGAACTTGGTTTTTAAGTCCCCATAAATCCTAAACTCGCCAAAAAGTCATCAAAGGTGGCATGGTGTCATGTCATGGCACATATATGTCATGGTAAAAACATTGTCCAATTTGGGCCAAGCTTTATTACAAACCTCTTACAAAAACTGGAGCTTCTCTCAAAGAAGCCTCGTGGTTCTGATAGGGAAACGTGTTCCCCTTGTGGGCGAAACGTAATCACTGCCTCTTTTCGCCTTGTATTTTCTTCCACGGGCAACATGGAACCACGGGATATCCGTGCTGAAATTTAAACTTATTCAGGGTTCGTTTGGCCTTTTTATACACTAATTGAGTTTCCTATGCATTTCATGTCCATAATTCAAATCTGAACTACAAATACATGCTCCAGTTCACCAAAATGGCTAGAAAAATTATACATGTGTCCTTGGGTGCATGTTTAGGTCTCATGCCAGGAATGGGAATGAATTACAACCATACCGGTGTCCTGGCTCTTCCTCAAACATTTTGAATGTCGGTTTTTAAGTCCCCATAAATCCTAAACTCACCAGAAAGTCATCAAAGGTGGCAAGGTGTCATGTCATGGCAGATATATGTCATGGTAAAAACATTGCCAATTTGGGCCAAGCTTTATTACAAACCTCTTACAAACCGGAGCCTGTCACAAGAACCCTCGTTGTTTCGATAGGGAAACGTGTCCCCTTGTGGGCCAAACGATAATCACTCCCTCTTCTAGCCTCGTATTTTCTTCTACACGCGACACGGAACAACTGGAGATTCACGCTGAACTTTGAAATTATTCAGGGTTCGTTTGACCTTTTTTATTCGTTAATTGAGTTTTCTAGGCATTTAATGTCCATCATTCAAATCCGAACTACAAATACATGCTCCAGTGCACCAAAATGGCTAGAAAAAATGTACATGTTTCCTTGGGGTGCATGTTTAGGTCCCATGGAACGAATGGGAACGAATTCAACCGTCTCACCGTCCTGGCCTAGCCACAAACATTGCGAATCTCGGTTTTTAAATGTCTCTAAATCCAAAACTCACCAGGAAATCATGAAACATGGCATGGTGTCACTACATGGTATATATATTTGTCCAATTTGGGCGAAGCTATATTACAAGCCTTTTACAAACCGGAGCCTGTCGCAACCCTCGTGGTTCCGGTAGGGAAACATGCCCCTCTTGTGGGCGAAACGATAATCGATGCCTCTTCTCGCCTTGAACTTTGTTTTCTACAGGCAACATAGAATAACAGGAGTGTCGGGCTGAAATTTGAAACTGTTCAGGGTTCGTTTGGCCATTGTATATATATTACTAATTACTAAGTTTTCTATGCATTTAATGTAGTCCATAATTCAAATTTGAATTACAACCACATGCTCCAGTGAAGCAAAATGGGTGGGAAATCGTACATGTGTCATTGGGTGCATGTTTAGGTCTCGTTTAAGGAATGAGAATGAATTACAAACTTGTCGTCATCCTGAAACAATGAGAATCTCGGTTTTTAAATCCCAGAAAATAAAAAAGTCACCCAAAAACATGAAACTTGGCATGGTTTCATGACATGGCACATATATGCCGTGGTAAAAAAATCGTCCAGTTTGAGAAGACGCGCACACATTAGTAGCCAACGAAGTCCTTTTAGAAACAAAAAGCTGACACGTTAATATCGCAAACGGTTGTATTATATTTACCGTCTCAAAACTTAACCATACTCGGCGGCGTGCGTGCAGCTGTTTGATTAGACGGGACGAGCGCGAGAAGTCCGCCGTGCAGGATCGATGGGACGCGTGCGAGCAGTCCGCCGCGCAGGCTCGATGGGACGCGTGCATCCTGTCCACCTCGCAGGCTCGACGGGACACGTGTGAGCAGCAAGGCCGCCCATGCTCACCGGGAAGCGAGCTCTTTGACCTCCATGCACCAGCCGCCGCCCGCCTCGCTCACAACTTCTCCATTAATGGGTTAATTAAAGCACTTGGACGGAGGGTGTTTGCTTGTGATCCCATGGCAGCATTTGCTTTGTTCGTGTTTTCAACTAGTATTCCGCCCTAATTTAGATTGCCACATAGGGCAACGGATAATACGACAACAAATAAAATTGCAACGGATACTACGAAGACAAATTTACAATGGTGCACATAATAATTGTCTTACATATTCCGGATAATTTAAAATGCCACATGCGGCAAAGCCTGGAAGACACGGGGGCAAAATAAGAAGGAAATTGCAGACAACGATCTGGGTCGCGACTATCTTTCCTCATCGATCGGGATCGCCGGGCGGAGAAATCCTGCAGCTCCTTCTTCAATTCCTCATGACTTTGCTTGAAATCAGCCACGGATTCCTCCACCTCCTGCTCACGCTCGATCCGGAGCTTCCTCGAGCCACCCATCAGTTCCTCGACGACCGCTTTCAGTGTCATCTCCGAGGCACTGCTCTGCTCATGCAGCATCTTCCAGCCGGCGGCTCCTCCTCCTTCTCAGCGACCAACTTGAGGAGATTCGCATTGTCATCCATGAGTTGCTCGATGAGGTCGGTCGCCTTGTCAACCGAGGCATCACTGATCTTGAGCAGCTTCATCAAGCCGTCAACCAGCTCCTGCTGCGTAGTGACGCCAGCGAGAATGTCATCATCGCCGGCGAAGGACTTCAGGAACGACGGCTCGTCACGATGGCCGACGCCAAGAATGCGCTTGTGAGAGCCCTCGCGTGCCCGTGAGAGCTCGTTCGAGGGCTCCGCGGCGCGCCGGGACATCTCTGCTGTGGCTGCGGCTTCGCGGCGGGACCTCTCTAGTGCTTCCGCGGCCTTGGTCTTTGCTGCCTGATTATATGTCCACCCTAAACTCCTCCTACCGGTCATGGCGGAACGACTTGTCAGAGAAAACCAGTTTTGTGGGTGATGAGGAGAGGAACTGTGAAGTAATTTTCGAGTGGGTAGTTTTTATAGCCCGGTGCTAAGTGTGAACACATATTAGTTTGATAGGTGTGAACAGATTTACAATTAAACTTATTGCGTTGTAATCAGCAATGTGACGAGAAACAAGGTCAAAATTTATTGATGGCAGAAGGTTGACCACGTGGTTGCTCGTCGTTGAGGCAGCCGCGGCGCGCTCCGCTCTGGCGTCCCTATGCGCGCTCTGCTCGCCGTTGAGGCAAAGTTACAACGGCAACTGTTAATAATTCTTAATAATTGTCTTACATATTCAGGATTACTTAAAATGCCAAATGCGGCAAGGCCCAGAACACTCACGACCTACATATGCATACAATTATAATAAAATATAAGCTAAAAGGCTAAGCTGGCGGCCTTCCGACGATGGTCTTCTCGGACTCCATGATCAGCATAGCACCCTTGCGGCCATTCATTCCGAGTGTCCCAACCCGCCTCCGCCTACGGAGCTGCTGGCGCTGGGAGGCTCTTGGGGCGGCTGGGCCTCTTCCAGAAGAGCTTGACAGCGTGCAATCACGCACATGACAACTCCGCGGAACCGCTCCATTTCCATGTCTTTGGCCTGGTAGCAAATTCCGTCGATCACCTGCATCCTCAAGATATCACGTTGGCGATGTTCTACTTCGTCGGGGACGTCAACTCCGCCAAGGATGCACTCGAGCCTGGCCACCACATCATCGGGATCGAGGTTGACACGGCTGCCACGGGCAATGATGAAGCCGTAAGCTGCCTTTATCTTGACTGAATCGCAGAGGTCCTCTGCCCATTCCTTGCGGGGCATCAGGCTCTCGATGAGCACTGGTGACGGCGGCTCTTCGGGTGGGTCGTCAATCATGCCGCCGAGCAGCTCTGGATCTTTTGCACGGTGGATGGCAAACTGCTCATCACACCTCCTTTGCAATATATCGATTGTGCTCCGAAGGACTGTGACACCGATATCGCTAACGATGGGCCATGGTGCCTGCACCGGGCGATGAAGCTCTTGCTCCCCGACCTACTCCAGATCGTTCTCCTCGCCGAAGATGTAACACAGGTAGGCGTCGACGTCGAAGCTTTGGTCGTTGCCTGGCATGCTTGGAATAACTAATGGTAGATGGGTGAGGACTAGATCTTCGCAGAGTGTCACGGTGGTGCGTTGCCGCCTGGGTTATATGCAGCAAGCCGTTAGCTGGTGGCGGGAAACCGGTGAGGGAATAGGCATGGATTTTACAATTCATCCATGTGAAGCATGGGAAGCATTCGCTGGAGCGCGGGAAGACTAAGTGGAGCACACACATAACCCGAATACCGTATCCGGTGCCACGTGTTATTTATCACACAAGTGTTAACATAAGGAAACGTATGTGTAACTTACTAATCATCGCACACGAGTACTCGCAGACGCATCGTGTGCGATATTCGTAGCCACCGCAAGCAACTAGTTTGCATATTTCAAAGTTTTTTGTACACACAAAATCGCACACGAACTAACTGTTAACCGTCTGTGTTGTAATTTCTCATCGCAAACAGTTCATCCGATTTGGCTGTTTTCCACGTATCAGACACATCTTGTTAAGTTGAACCGTTTCTGTTGCGTTCGCTAATCGAAAACAGTTCGTCCGAGTGAACCGTATGCCCTATATCACACACACCTTGATCTGGCTAATCGTTTATGTTGCACTCCCTAATAGCAAACGGTTCATCGGAGCAAACTGTATGCCGTATATCGCACACACATTGATATGGCTGCCCGTTTCTGTTGTTCTGCCTCATCGCAAATAGTTCAAATGGGTTAACTGTGTGGCCTGAATCGCACACGCAACTAAAATCTGAACCGTTTTTGATACATCCTCCATCGCAAACGTTTTGCATCATTTCTGACAGTTTTCATACAACACCGTTTGCGATTATTGCATCATACACAGTTTCTCGAAGGGTCTCTGATCGTGGTGCCACGTTAGCAGCATCCTGCAGTAGTGGTGGTTCTGAGAGGGAACATGTCACCTCCGTGTGCGAAATGAGATACGAACACTGCCTTCTCCTGCCTTATTTTTTTACACATGCAAATTAGACCAAATAGAAGTATCGTGCTAAATTTGGGAATTATTCCGGGTTCGTTTGGCCTTTTTTATACATTAATTGAGTATCTGCGCATTTAATGTGCATAATTCAAATTTGAACTACAGGAACATGCTCCAGTGCACCAAAGTTGGTTGAAAAATCACATGTGTGTCCTTGGGTGAATTTATAGGTCCCATGCAAGAAATGGGAATGAAATTCAAACATCTGGGCGTCGTGGCTTGGCCGGAAAGATTGAGAAACTTGGTTTTTTAATTCCTGTAGATCCAAAACACGCCTGAAAATCATGAAACTTGGCATGGTGTCATGACATGGCACCAACATGCTGCGGTAATTTTTTTGGCCGAATTGGGACAAGCTTTGGTGTAAGCTTCTTGCAAACCGGAGCTTCCCTCAAGAAGGCTCGTGGTTCCGAGAGGGAATGTGTCACCTCTGTGTGCGAAATGAGATACGTACACTGCCTTGTCCCGCCTTAATTTTTTTACACACAGATTAGACCAAATAGAAGTCTCGTGCTAAATTTTGGAATTATTCCGAGTTCGTTTGGCCTTTTTTATACATTAATTGAGTTTCTACGCATTTAATGTGCATAATTCAAATTTGAACTACAAGCACATGCTCCAGTGCACCAAAGTTGGTTGAAAAATCACATGTGTGTCCTTGAGTGAATTTATAGGTCCCATGCAAGAAATGGGAATGAAATTCAAACATCTGGGCATCGTGGCTTGGCTGGAAAGATTGAGAAACTTGTTTTTTTAATTCCTGTAAATCCAAAACATGCCTGAAAATCATGAAACTTGGCATGGTGTCATGACATGGCACCAACATGTTGCGGTAAATTTTTTGGCCGAATTGGGACAAGCTTTGGTGTAAGCTTCTTGCAAACCGGAGCTTCCCTCAAGAAGGCTCGTGGTTCCGAGAGGGAACGTGTCACCTCCGTGTGCGAAACGACATACGTACACTGCCTTCTCCCGCCTTAATTTTTGTACACTGGCAGATTAGACCAAATAGAAGTATCGTGCTAAATTTTGGAATTATTCCGGGTTCGTTTGGCCTTTTTTATACATTAATTGAGTTTTGGGCATTTAATGTGCATAATTCAAATTTGAACTACAAGCACATGCTCCAGTGCACCAAAGTTGGTTGAAAAATCACATGTGTGTCCTTGGGTGAATTTATAGGTCCCATGCAAGAAATGGGAATGAAATTCAAACATCTGGGCGTCGTGGCTCGGCCGGAAAGATTGAGAAACTTGGTTTTTTTATTTCTGTAAATCCAAAACACGCCTGAAAATCATGAAACTTGGCATGGTTCATGACATGGCACCAACATGCTGCGGTAATTTTTTGGGCCGAATTGGGACAAGCTTTACTGTAAGCTTCTTGCAAACCGGAGCTTCCCTCAAGAAGGCTCGTGGTTCCGAGACAGAACGTGTCACCTCTATTGAGGATATAGACCTTAGAGTCACCCGCCAGGAGGGGCCGGGTTACTCTAATGGTCATTGCCAGAAGTCCGACGCCAAGCTTAAAGACGGTGGGCCGAAGATGGGCTTAAGACCCGGATATGGCTTAAGGCCCGTAGTTACAATCATTATTATGGTAGAACTTGTAGTGTAAGGCAAGAATAGTTGAGAGTCCGAGCCGGACACTCTTATCAGCCGGCCGGGACTCTGAGAGCTGCAGGGCGTCAGCCTCCCTATATAAAGGGACGACCCGGCAGCGGATTAGGGACAAGAACAATCTAATCGAGAGCCAGGCATAGCGGTTTAGCTCCCTGGTTATCGAAACCCTAATCAATACCACCTCAAACTGGACGTAGGCTTTTACCTTCACCGTAAGGGGCCGAACCAGTATAAACCCTCGTGTTCCTTGTCCCGCTTAACCCCTTTAAGCTTCCTAGCTGCGATGGCTCCACGACTAAGTCCTAGCTCGAGGACATCTGCCGTGACAATTCCACGATAGTTGGTGCCCACCGTGGGGCCAGCGCACGGTGGATTTGAGTTCTTGAAGGGCAGCTTCGAAGGGCTCAAGGGATACGCTGTGGGCCGGATGACCAAGAGTCGTCGCGGCAAGCTCTACATCGACGATGCAAACTGGGGCCCCGACGCCGGCTCAATTGAGTACGGGTACCGGGTCCCCTTCGGCGGAATTCATGTTTTCATTGGCAAGATTGGTGAGCCGGGCCCTGAGCCGGATCTCTGCGCCGATCTCATCGAGACGGCTCAGCGTGCACGACCCGCCCGGGCCCGGCCTGCCTTAAGGCATGCTTTTGTGGGGTGCATCCATGGAGGACTCTCTGATCGTTCTGGATCTGGTGATGAGACGGCCGCCGGCTCTGACGGCGAGTCGGCCACCGATGAGTCAAACTCGTTGTATCAACTTCAAGATGGCAGGCTCACGGGTTGTTCCGATGGTGACAATATTCTGGACCTATTTGAGCCGCCAAGCCGGGTCGGAATCTTTATGGCCGGTGCGCAGCCTGTTCAGAACCCCGCTGTTGGAGCGGGAAACCCGGTGCCTTCTCCGGCTCAGGTGCTGATGGATCTCACGGACAAGATGACGGCCCTGTTAACCGCCACGGTTGACCCGCCAGATCAAGCTCAGCACGATGCGGAGGTGGCACAGTTAAAATTGGATCTAGTGAAAGCTAAGGAGGATCTTGCGGCGGAAGGGATCAGGATGGCTGCGGAGAGGGCGGCTCTCGATGCCCAAACTCAGTTGATCCAGGCGCAGTCCTTCCAACTCACGATGGATCAGAACGCGTCCAATGAGGTCATGAGAAGGAGGCATCAAAAGACCCAATCTCGACTCCCTCCGGTTTACGATCCACGCAACCTCTTCAACACGCCAGGTGCAGGGTCTAGTAACCCGCCAGGGGTCATAGTGCCCGGGGCTGGGCCCCCTATTCAGCCACGAGTGCTGGGGCCCCCCCAGGTGCCCCCTGCCCCTCCTCAGTATGTGCCAACACCCCCGGGTCATTATAATAACCCGCTGGAAAACATGGTCGCTGCGGCAGCACGACTGGCGGCTCTCCCAGTTGACGGCGACTCTCCGACGGCTATCGAAACTCGCCGGGTCAGGGAACTCCTTCAGACAGCACTGGCGCAGCAAGAGGCGTACTCCTACAGCCGGGATAGGATCCACTCGACCCCTCGTCCGGGCCGGAGCCCGAGTTACAGCAGGCACATGGTCTCAGCGACCGGCTCAAGTAACGTCCGACGCCATGACCCGCCCCCTGGCCATGGCCTGGCTCATAATGGAGCCTTTCACGCAGCGGACCAAGACAGAGCACGGCAAGAGGCAGAGCAGGTGCCTCAGCTGACGGCTTACCAGACTCCCCCGGCTTATCCAATGACTTCCGTCGACGTGGGTATCCCTACCAGGACTGGGGGTGTCCCTTGTTTAGTGCCAGCTATCCGCAATGAACGCCTACCTAAGGACTTCAAAGGCCCCAGGAAGGTGCCTAATTACACAGCAGACTTACAACCCGCAGCCTGGATCGAGAGTTACGAGATGGCCATGGAGCTACTGGAGGTCAGTGAGGCGGCAATGGCCAAGTACTTCACCATGATGTTGGATGGGACTGCCCGCACTTGGTTAAAAGGGCTACCACCGAATTCCATCGGGTCTTGGGCTGAGCTGAAAGCCCGGTTCATCCAAAACTTCAAAGATACCTATAGGCAGTCTATGTCAATTGTGGATTTGACTAACTGTAAGCAGCAGGAGGGTGAATCCACGACTCACTGGGTTCGCCGGGTCAAGGAGATCATACATTCATCAGATAAGATGGATGCCGGCTCTGCAGTTTTAATGTTGGAACAGAATTGTCGTTTCGTGCCCCTGAAGATGAAACTCGGGCGGCTTAAGCGCGACTGCAGTGATATGGGTACACTAATGGCGGCTCTTGTCAAGTACGCCGATTCTGATGGTACCAAGGATCCCCCTTCAGATGATGAAAGGGCAGGGAAGGGAAAGAAGAATGGTAATGGCAAGGGTCCTCAGCATAACCCGGGGAACCAAGGAGGAGGCAAGCGCAAGGCCAATGGCAGCCTAGAGTTTGTAGCCAACGCCAGCTCACAAGGTAATAACCAGTGACGCAAGGGGAGGCCCCCTCCCCGAGGCGGCGGGTCAGGCCCGACACTGGAGCAACTGTTGAATGAGCCTTGTCTAAGGCATGGCTCTAGAGAGAAGCCAGCGACTCATCTATGGAAGGATTGTGCAATCATGAAGGCCTTTAAGAATTACAATGGCCCGGGCGACGGCTCAGGCGCCGGCGGCTTTCATGGCCCGGGCGGCGGCTCAAATCCTGGTCCTCAGAACGGTCAAGGGGGCTTTCATCAACAGTCCGGCCAGGGTCATCAACAGCAGCAGGGGGGTTATCAGACCAATCCAAAGCAGCTTAGCGGTGGACAATATCATGTGTTTACCACCAGTCTGTGTAAGCGAGATCAGAAGCTTCATAAGAGGGCTGTGAATGCTATTGAGCCGGCGGTTCCACGCTACTTGCGGTGGTCTGAGCAGCCTATAGTGTGGAGTAGGGAGGATCACCCTCCACGGGTGGATAATCCGGGTCACTTGGCCCTAGTGGTGGCTCCTCAGGTGGGAGGATATAAGTTCACTAAGGTGCTCATGGATGGAGGCAGCAGCATCAACATCCTCTATTATGAGACTTTCCGTTGTATGGGGTTGATTGATAAAAACCTCAGCCAGTCCAACACTATTTTCCACGGTGTGGTACCTAGTAAGTCGGCTTATCCGGTCGGCAAGATTGAATTGGAAGTGGCCTTTGGAGATGAGAACAACTACAGGGTGGAGAAATTGACCTTTGAGGTGGTCAAGATAAGAAGCCCATACCATGCTATATTTGGACGGCCGGCTTACGCCAAGTTCATGGCACGGCCGTGCTATGTGTACTTACAGCTCAAGATGCCGGGTCACAATGGGACCATTACGGTTCATGGCAGCCGGAAGGTGGCCTTGGAATGTGAGGAAGGCAATGCAGCTTATGCAGAATTTGTTTGTGCAACAGAGGAGTTGAAGTTTTACAAAGACAATGTTGACCCAACAGATATGACCTCTCTGAAAAAGCCGACTACGAAAAATGAGTCGGCGATGAAATTTAAGTCGGCTGATGAAACTAAGCTTGTTGATTTTGTTCCAGGAGATTCATCTCAGCAGTTTAGCATCAGTGCAAATCTGGATCCAAAATAGGAAGGCGCGCTCATCGAGTTCATCCGTGAGAATAGGGACATCTTCGCATGGAAACCTTCCGACATGCCAGGTGTACCTAGGGAACTCGCTGAGCACACTCTCAATGTTGATCCGAAAATTTAAGCCGGTCAGGCAGTTCCTTCGGCGGTTTAATGAAGAGAGGCGGAAAGCTATTGGTGAAGAGGTGGCCCGGCTCTTGGCTGTCGGGTTTATTGTTGAAGTCTTTCACCCAGAGTGGTTAGCTAACCCGGTGCTCGTACTCAAGAAGAACGGCACTTGGCGGATGTGTGTAGACTACACGGACTTGAACAAGGCGTGTCCGGCTGATCCTTTTGCCCTTCCCCGTATTGATCAAATTATTGATGCTACGGCCGGTTGTGCGCGTTTAAGTTTCCTGGACGCTTATTCCGGATATCATCAGATTAAAATGGCAGTTAAGGACCAGGAGAAGACGGTGTTCATCACTCCCTTTGGAGCCTTCTGCTATGTGTCCATGCCCTTTGGACTCAAGTGTGCACAGGCGACTTATCAACGTTGCGTGTAGAACTGTCTTCATAAACAGATTGGGCGCAATGTTCATGCTTATGTGGACGATATTGTGGTTAAGTCCATAAAGGAGGAAACCCTGATAGATGATTTGAGAGAAACCTTTGATAATCTCCGGGTCTACAAGATGATGCTTAACCCGGCCAAGTGTGTCTTTGGTGTTCCTGCAGGCAAACTCTTGGGTTTTTTGGTTTCTGACAGAGGCATTGAAGCTAACCCAGAGAAGATCAGGCCATCACCTCCCTGGCTAAGACGGCGTGTATAAATGACGTTCAGCGCTTGGTGGGTCGCATCGCTGCTTTAAGCCGGTTTATAAGCCGTCTGGGTGAGAAGGCCATGCCATTATATCAGTTGATGAAGAAAACTGATAACTTTGTCTGGAACGATGCAGCTAATACTGCCTTTGAGGATTTGAAGAAGCAGCTGGCAGAGCCTCCAGTCCTTGCTGCTCCGGTTGATAAGGAGCCCTTATTATTATATGTGGCGGCGAACACACGAGCCGTCAGTGTGGCTATGGTGGTGGAGCGCAAGGAGGAGGGTAAGGAGCATCCGGTTCAGCGGCCGGTTTATTATGTCAGCGAAGTGCTCATTGAGTCCAAGCAGCGGTATCCGCATTGGTAGAAGCTTGTGTATGGTGTGTTCATGGCGAGCCGGAAACTTAAGCATTATTTTCAGGGTCATCCCATCACTGTGGTCAGTTCTGCCCCTCTTGGTGATATCATTCAAAATAGAGAGGCCACAGGGAGAGTGGCTAAGTGGGCTATAGAGCTTGGACCTCATGGTCTCAAGTACGTGCCACGCACTGCTGTTAAATCTCAGGCCCTGGTGGATTTCATCAATGACTGGACAAAGTCACAAGTGCCCGAGCATAAGCCGGATAACACATATTGGACTATTCACTTTGATGGGTCCAGGCAGTTGGAGGGCTCGGGGGCTGGAGTCGTGTTGGCTTCCCCTAAAGGTGACAAGTTCCATTATGTGCTACAGTTGTTGTTTCCTTGCACTAACAACGCGGCTGAGTACGAGGCCTTGCTCCATGGTCTTCGGATGGCTAAAGAGATGAGCTTAAGCCGGGTAAGGTGCTTCGGCGACTCAGACTTGGTGGCTCAACAAGTATCAGGAAAGTGGGATTCCAAGGACCCTCTCATGGCGGCTTATCGCCGCGAAGTTGATGCCATTGCTGGGCACTTTCAGGGTTACCAAGTGGAACACATCGATCGCAGGAAGAACGAGGCGGCTGATGCTTTAAGCCGGCTGGGCTCTCAGCGAAAACCGGTGCCGCCTAACACTTTCCTGGACGTCCTGTATAGCCCTTCTGTTAAGTTGCCTACAGAGGAAGACTTGGCTATCCCTGACCCGGAGGCACGACTGGTGGCGGCTCTCCATATCATACCGGACTGGACAACGCCCTATCTGGCTTACATGACCCGGGGCGAGTTGCCTGAGGATGAAACTTTGGCCAGGCAAATAACCCGGCGGGCTAAGTCAATGATTGTTATCAATGGTGAGTTGCATCACCGCAGTGTTACGGGAGCGTTTCAGCGTTGTGTTTCCCCTGAGGAAGGTCAAGAGATCTTGCGTGAGATCCATGAAGGGGATTGTGGCCATCACGCCGGTTCAAAGTCTCTTGTGGCCAAGGCTTTTCGTCATGGTTTTTATTGGTTGACGGCTCATGCTGATGCAGAGGACTTGGTCAGTAAGTGCGATGGTTGCCAAAGGTTCTCGCGACGGGCTCATGTACCGGCTCAAGAACTGAGGATGATCCCAATTTCTTGGCCCTTTGCGGTCTGGGGGCTTGATATGGTTGGGCCCTTCAAAAGGTCCAAGGATAAGAAGACCCACCTTTTGGTGGCAGTTGACAAGTTTACCAAGTGGGTTGAAGCGGAGCCAGTTAGCAAGTGCGATGCAGCCACGGTGGTTCAGTTTATGAAACAGGTGATCTTTCGCTTTGGTTTTCCGCACAACATTATCACTGACAATGGCACCAATCTCTCCAAAGGCGCCATGGAAGAGTTTTGTCAACGAGAGCATATCCGACTTGATGTTTCCTCAGTGGCTCATCCTCAATCCAATGGTCAAGCTGAGAGAGCTAATCAGGAGATTCTGAAGGGCATCAAGCCCCGGCTTTTGGTCCCTTTGCAACGGACGCCGGGTTGTTGGGTGGAGGAGTTGCCCTCCGTGTTATGGAGCATCAACACTACTCCTAACAGGTCTACAGGTTTTACGCCTTTCTTCATGGTTTATGGGGCAGAAGCAGTCCTCCCCAGTGACATCCATCATGACTCACCACGAGTGGCGGCTTACGTTGAGGCGGATAATGAACAGGCGCGCCAAGATGCTCTTGACTTGTTGGACGAACAGCGTGATGTGGCAGCAGCCCGGTCAGCGATTTACCAACAAGACCTGCGCCGTTATCATAGCCGTCGGGTTAAAACCCGGGTCTTCCAGGAAGGCGATCTCGTGCTCCGGCTCATCCAGGATCAAACAGATGCGCACAAGCTATCCCCGCCTTGGGAAGGGCCCTTTGTGGTCAGCAAGAACTTGCACAACGGGTCATATTACCTCATTGACATTCGGGAGCACAAAGATTCACGTAAGTCGGAGGAAGAGACCCATCGGCCGTGGAACATAGCTCAGCTTCGGCCTTACTACACTTGAGCCACCGGCTCTCATAATGTACATATTTCTCTCAGCCATGTAGATATTATGATAAGCAATAAAGCAGGACCTCTGTCCTTTTTTCTCCTCCAAATATGCACGTGTTGTTTTCATTTCAAGATTACATGATAACTTGAAGGAGGATCCAGCTTATGATCGTATTCGAATCTAGCTGTAAGCAATAAGGTCACTTGGGGGCTTCCTGTTCAAACATGGGTCGTATTCGAACCAAAGAGAGCATAGCTGTCAATACCCATTTGATTGGCAAAGTGCCGAGCTCATTGAGGAGTTTTCTTTGATCATATTTGAATCTTAAGTTTAACCCCTTTGAGAACCGACGTGGATCGTATTCGAATCAGCGTCGTTAAACAAATTCTTAAAATCACTTGGGGGCTTCCTGTTCAAACATGGGTCGTATTCGAACCAAAGAGAACATAGCTGTCGGTACCCTCTTGATTGGCATCGCCACACCCGCTGGGGGCTATATGATCGCATTCGAATCCTAGCATAACCCCTTTGGGCCGGGTCTCTGGTCGTATTCGAACCGGAAGCCCCTAAGTTCTTCTGCTTTATAGCAAGTTTTCTCTGATTATGTCAAAGTGTGTACAGCCGGGTCTCACTTTGCCGGTTTAAAACTTGGTTAATAGTGTTAGTTGAACACAATGGGTATCATTAAGACAGGTACACCGGAGTTGAGGTACCAACCTTATTACCCGGGTTATCTAAACCAGAAATATGCTTGCAGGCCGCTAAGTGTGTTATCACGGCTATATTAAGGACATGACTGAGGGTCAATCTTTTTTTATTCATATCCGGGTTATATATCTCAAACCTATGATTCTCAGCGCGGTAAGCCGCCTAGAGACTTGTGATTTGTCCTTTTATGCAGGATAGTTCAAGGCAACTATTTGAGACTAAGGAGAATGAATGACCCGGAGAAATATCAAAGAGACAACTTCAATAGACTTCAGCATTCAATACGTGCACGATGGCACGGCAAAGATAAAGTGTTGGACCTACTCTATTACAAGACTCATCGAGTCCCAAAGGGTGGAGCATTGTTTGGTAAGCCGTCTGTAGAAGTTAAGACGCTTGCTGGGTCGAAGTCTCCGGCTCATCTCTTTCTTCTCCTCCGGCTGTTCCCAAGGTCTAGAAAGTCGACGACTTCCAGTCGATGCCGCTCAGCGCTTCGAATTGGGCTTCCTCGTCAATTAACCCGGCCGGGTCAATCTCCGGGGCGAAGGTGTGCTGACGAGCCGGCGGGATTAAACTCAGGGCTTCATAGCGAGGGGTCGGGATCCTCTGATTTTCCGCATTATAACCCGGCTGGTACTTGGTCAGATCTGTGTCGTTTCCAATAAGAGTTGCCACCGGGCGCACGATCTTCACGCAGGCGGCGAAGTCTTTTTGGGCGAAAGCCGTGCCATCTTCCTTAAGACTTGGATAGCCGAGGGTGATGTCTGCCGGGTCTAGCTCCGACAGGAAAGCCTTGGCCCGGCTCAGCGCGGCGATCGCTCCCGCTCTTGCAGAGGCCCGTCGCAGCTCTTGGATACGTTGAGGCAGAACGGCGAGCCGGCGAAGAACCTCCGCCAGGTGAGTCGGCACCTCGTTAGATAAGGCCACCACAGCTAAGGCACGTTGTGACCCGGTGTAGAGTTGCTCCACTAGGGTGTACACGGCCTTTAGCTTGGTTACCACACTCTGGTTGAGGTTGGCACTTCTGGAGCCTGTTTCATAGAACAGGATAAGCCGCCGACAAGGGTGAGTTACGAGGCATCAAAATTTTAAACTGAATGAAAGCCGGCGGATGACTTACCGAAGATTGCAGCAACCATTTGAGACACTTGGCGTTTTAAGCCGGAGAGTTCGGCCGTCTTCTCTGACAGGGGCCTCTCCGCCTGATCAGCCCGGTTCACCAATGCGGCCTTCTCTTCAACCCACGCCTTCCGTTCAGCGTCAAACTCCGTCTTCAGCTTCTCTTGCGCGGCGATGCTGGACACGAACTTGGCATTTGCCTTCCGGGTCTCCATCTCTTGCATCTTCAGCCGGTTCTTGAGATCAGCGAGGTCAGCCTCAAGCTTCTTGCCAGCAGCCTGTATAAATGTCCGGGTTATGGCATGAACAGTTACTATACAAATTTAAAGTCCCAAGCGTTTTCCAAGCAAAGACACTTGGCACTTGGGGGCTAATGCATGTTCAACGTTTCTATTTACAACTTTCTGGTTCATGCGAGTAAGCCGGAAGATAAGTCCCAAGTGTTTTCCAAGCACAGACACTTGGCACTTGGGGGCTAATGTGTATCGAATGTTCCTATCTACAAATTACCGGTTCAATTGGGTAAGCCGAAACTTAAGTCTACAACATATTCAATCATAAGTCGTCGACTTGGGGGCTAGCATGGTAAAGGTAACTATGCAGTAAGTAAGAGGACAGAAGGATAATACCTCAGATTTCTGCTGGATCTGGGTCACCATGGCAATCTCTGCGTCCCGGCTCTTGTGCACTTGGCTGACGTAGCCGGAGACAAGCTCTCCGATGCTCAGGTTGGCATAGTCAGTTAGATCCAGACTGACCCGGCGGGGCTGCAGTAATTCCCCCTTGGCAGAGCACTTGGCCAGTGCAGTAGGCCTCCCCGGCTCAACAAATTCCGTCCGGGTGATTACCACGTCCGGATCATTTGCTGGCTGAGCCGAGCCGGAGGCCTCCGGGTTAGCAGAAGCTTCTACAGGTGCCTTGTCGGTTGGAGCGGTGGCTTCGGGGGCGGAGGCAGCTGGCGGTTCTTGAGCCGCCACCTCCGGTTCAGACAAATCCGGCTCTCCGGCCAACTTGGTCTTCTTCGCCCTCTTGGTGAGCTTTGCCTGGGCACTGAAAGGACAACAAAGGTTAGTACAAAAAGTATGACTAAAGATCAGAACAACATGAGATGATTATCATTACCCGGGCACGGTCTTGAAAGCCGGCAGATTCGACTGCATAGAGTCGCCGGAAGAAGGGGAAGTCTCCTGATAATTTGAGTCAGAAGAATTAAGCGGTTGGCGGATAACACCCGCAAAAGGATGAAAAGGGTACAATTTCGAGATCACCTCGGTCCGGCGTTTCCTTGATGCATCAGGTAACCCGGAGGAGAGGTCAGTGTCCTTGTTGGTCCGGGTATGCCGCCGGCTCTCATGAACCTGTCGCTTCAAAATAAATTGAGGATCTTGGTAAGCTAAAGGATGGGAAAAGCTTACTTTCCGGGTTACTCTTCGGGTTTTCAGCCTTGGCAAGGGCTCCGAGTCGGAGGAAAGTATTGTTACCTCTTCAGCCACCGGGTTACTGGCTCCGGTGTCCTCCTGTTGAAAAACATCATTGATAAGGCGGACAGAAATAAACAACAAGTATAACAAGAGCATACAGGTTTAGGAGTTACCTCAGACTAGGAGCTGTCACTTAGCTGCAACAGCTCCGAAGCAGTGGGCATACTTCCCTGCGGGGAGCAGTTTTCCTGGCGCCTTTCTTCGCCTTCCTGGCCTTCTTGGCTGCGTCATGGTCATACTTGACCCGCCAGAACTTGTCGTCAGCCTGAAAAATACAATGATGATTTCTTAAAGATTCAGATGAAGGTTATCTGTGGACAAAGATAAAATGTTTATATCAGTGGCTTACCGCTGGGGCTGGGTTGGTCTTGCAGAAGGGGGCTAACCCGGTCCTCCCGCAGTCTGCCAGGCTCTCGTTCAAGAGAGCCTTGGTCATCTCCTCTGCAACATCTTCAGGAAGATCGTTGCGGCTGTGTCTCTGGGGGTCATCCTTTCGTCCCGTGTACTCGCACATTAAGCCGGGGCGGCGGCTTAATGGGATCACCCGCCAGGAGATCCAGACCCGGGCCAGATCGATTCCATTGAGACCATTGCCCAAAAGAGCCTTGATCTTGTTTATGGTGGGGAGCAGAGGCTGGCGCTCCGCTTGCGTCAGTTTGTCAGACAGTGGGTGTGTTGACTCCAGACGCGAGGGGCGAAAGCCGGGCAACGGACTTTCATCAGCCGGCGACGTGTCTTGGCAGTAGAACCATGTCTGATTCCAATCTTTGGGGTGGCTTGGCGGCTCTGCGTATGGGAAAAGGCAGTCCCTTCACCGCTGGATGGAGATGCCACCTAGCTCTAGACTTGGCCCATTGGCGCACTCATTCTGACGGTTCAAGTAAAAAAGCTCTCTGAAGAGCAGCAGACTAGGTTCTTCTCCAAGGTAAACCTCGCAGAACACTTGGAAGTTGCAGATATTGGACACTGAGTTGGGTCCTATGTCCAGAGGCCGCAGATCGAAGAAATTCAGAACGTCTCTGAAAAACTTTGAGCTGGGCGGTGCGAAGCCCCGGCTCATATGATCCGCAAGAATCACTACCTCCCTGTCCTTTGGCTGTGGTCTCTCTTCTGACGGGTCAGGGGCACGGTAGGACATGATGTCCTTCTTGGGCAGATATCCAGACTTGACAAAATCTGCTAGGGTCTCATTGGTGACATTGGACCTCATCCAGTTGCAAGTAATGGAGGCTTTGGGAGCTTTGGGAGGCATGGTGAAAGTCGGCAGTCTATGATAAAAGGAAAACGTCCGGATTAATTATAAGCCAGAGGAAATCTACAGTTCAATGTCAAGGTGGTGGCTTATGAAGGGGACTAATGGTATACACCTAAGTGCATCGGGTTATTTAAGCCGCCGAGGTATTGAGAGTAATTTGATTGTCTACGGCCTTATCACAGCTGAGCTGGAAAATTTTATGGCGCATGGTTTTCTTTAAGCCGGAAGGTTCTACGGCGCGTGGTTTCTTTAAACCGGAAACATAAACCGCCGTGATTCAATAATTGCAGTTTTTTACTAAGTGTGGTAAAACAGGTTTCACACATTGCAGTAACTATTTTGGATCAAAACGGTCGGGCAAAAGAAAAGTTTCTAGACCTAGAAACAGACGCGAGGAAGTTCTTGAGCTCGATCAAGGCTCTTATGCAGTGAAAAGAGGGCTATTTGCATGTGAAATGGGTCTTAAACATCTACCGCAGTGATTCTATACAGAGCTAAGATCAAAAAAGGGCAGTAAAAACCAAATCTACCAAGGGCCGCAACGAACTACGAAGAACAGAGGATGAACTATGGAACCCTAATGTGGATCTGCCCAATGGAGTATCGAGGACTTACTGGTGCTGAAGAGATGCGGAGATGGCCGCCGTTTGTCTGGACCGAGTCAGGGTGATGCAGCGGCCAAGGTTGATGAAGACCGGGGGCGCGGCGGCGGCGGCGGAGTTCAAGCTCGAGCAGAGGAACAGTGGCACGAGGAGGAAGAAGCGTGGCTGAAGGCCCGTCGGGCCGGCCTATTTATAAGGGCAAGCTCATAAGTGGGCGCGAGAATCAAGGAGACCACGGCGTGGTTATCTCCACATGAAACGCCTCGATTTTCGGGATGACAGTAAAGGTAAAGATCCGTTGCGGATCTGGTGGAGTAAAAAACGGGCTTAATGGAAGATGACGTCACGGCGGATTACCCGGAGTCCAGAGGATGACGTCGCGCCGGGTTATGGCCTTCACACAATTGTAAGCCGGCGATTTTCTGTCGAAAGGATTGAAGATTGACATGAGCCGGCTCAAATCAATCTGGGGCCTAATGTTGAGGATATAGACCTTAGAGTCACCCGCCAGGAGGGGCCGGGTTACTCTAATGGTCATTGCCAGAAGCCCGACGCCAAGCTTAAAGACGGTGGGCCGAAGATGGGCTTAAGACCCGGATATGGCTTAAGGCCCGTAGTTACAATCATTATTATGGTAGAACTTGTAGTGTAAGGCAAGAATAGTTGAGAGTCCGAGCCGGACACTCTTATGAGCCGGCTGGGACTCTGAGAGCTGCAGGGCGTCAGCCTCCCTATATAAAGGGACGACCCAGCAGCGGTTTAGGGACAAGAACAATCTAATCGAGAGCCAGGCATAGCGGTTTAGCTCCCTGGTTATCGAAACCCTAATCAATACCACCTCAAACTGGACGTAGGCTTTTACCTTCACCGTAAGGGGCCGAACCAGTATAAACCCTCGTGTTCCTTGTCCCGCTTAACCCCTTTAAGCTTCCTAGCTGCGATGGCTCCACGACTAAGTCCTAGCTCGAGGACATCTGCCGTGACAATTCCACGACAACCTCCGTGTGCGAAACGAGATACGTAGACTGCCTTCTCCCACCTTAATTTTTTTTACACAGGCAGATTAGACCAAATAGAAGTATCGTGCTAAATTTTGGAATTATTTCGGGTTCGTTTGGCCTTTTTTATACATTAATTGAGTTTTTGCGCATTTAATGTGCATAATTCAAATTTGAACTACAAGCACAGGCTCGAGTGCACCTAAGTTGTTTGAAAAATCACATGTGTGTCCTTGGGTGAATTTCTAGGTCCCATGAAAGAAATGGGAATCAAATTCAAACATCTGGGCGTCGTGGCTCGGCCGGAAAGATTGAGAAACTTCGTTTTTTAATTCCTATAAATCCAAAACACGCCTGAAAATCATGAAACTTGGCATGGTGTCATGCCATGGCACCAACATGTTGTGGTAATTTTTCTGTCCGATTTGCGAAGGCGCACACATTAACAATCAACAAAGTCATTTTGGAACAAGTGTTGTCACGTTACAAATCGGAAACACAAGTATTATTGAAACCGGGGGCGTTCTACTTACCAATTACGTGCCGCCACGCGTCCCCTTTTTTTATTGGCTAGGAGGTGCAGTGCGGGGTAGCTATTTGAGTACGGGAGGCTTGCGATCAGACCCCTGCGCGTGCTCATCTGGAGGAGAGCCCTTTGACCGCTACCCGCCGCGCACCTCCCTCCCAATGTCTCCATTAATGGCGCCCAAGTCCCTATTTACGGCGTGACTATATGTCTCACTGGACTGAGGTTTAAGAGAGAAAAATGAAAATCTGAAAAGAAAGTTTTGCATGGATCTTGATGTAAGATCTGACGGACCTATATAGCATCGACTATGACTTATAGCAAGCATGATGAATATAAGGACGATGACAGTGGATAATAATTGTTTTACATATTTAGGAACATAATTAAAAAAGCCACACGCAGCAACGCCCGAAATACACAAGGGCAAAAGAAGAAGGAAGACAATGATCTGGCTCGTTGATCTCTACGTTGCTGCAGGCCTCGGGAACTAGTCTCCGCGCGAGCGGCGATGACCTCTTTCTTGTCCTCAAGATGCTTCTTGAGAGCACCCACGGATTCCTCCACCAGCCTTCTGCGCTCAATGCGCAGCATGGCATTCTCGTCCATAAGTTTCTCGACGATGACGCCGATCCACTTAAACAAGGCAGTGGTCTCCTCCTGCTGCTCCGCACTTCCGACGATCTTCGCCCTCAGCAAGTCGCGCTCGGCCCGGAGCTTCGCATTGATCTCATTTAGTTGCCGGATGACGCCGGTAGCCTCTTCAAAAGAGGCTTTCATGTCGTCCTGCAACCTCGCCCAGCCGGAGATCTGGTCCATCTCGCTATGGACGATCGCATGCATGTGTGAAAATAGCCTTAATGACCCACAAGTATAGGGGATCAATTGTAGCTTTTTTCGATAAGTAAGAGTGTCGAACCCAACGAGGAGCAGAAGGAAATGACAAGTAGTTTTCAGTGAGGTAATGTCTGCAAGTGCTGAAATTGTAAGTAGCGACGTAGTTTGATAGCAAGATAATTTGTAACGAGCAAGTAATGATAATAGTAACAAAAGTGCAGCAAGGTAGCCTGATCCTTTTGAGGCAAAGGATAGGCCCAAATGGTCTCTTATGATAAGCAAAGGGTTCTTGAGGGTACACGGGAATTTCATCTAGTCACTTTCATCATGTTGGTTTGATTTGTGTTTGCTACTTTGATAATTTGATATGTGGGTGGACCGGTGCTTAGGTGCTTTTCTTACTTGAACAAACCTCCTACTTATGATTAACCCTCCTACAAGCATCCGCAACTACGAGAAAAGTATTAAGAATAGATTCTAACCATAGCATTGAACTTTTGGATCCAATCGGTCCCTTACGAAATAGCGCATAAACTGGGGTTTAAGCTTCTGTCACTCTCGCAACCCACCATCTAATTGCTACTCCACAATGCATTCCCTTAGGCTCAAACATGGTGAAGTTTCATGTAGTCGACGTTCACATGACACCACTAAGGGAATAACAACATACATACTATCAAAATATCGAACACATATCAAGTTCACACGATTACTTGCAACATAATTTCTCCCATGACCTCAAGAACAAAACTAACTAATCACAAATGATAAACATGCTCATGACCAGAGGAGTATTAAATAGCATAATGGATCTGAACATATAATCTTCCACCAAATAAACCATATAGTGATGAACTGCAAGATGTAATCAACACTACTAGTCACCCACAAGCACCAATCTATAGTTCCGGTAATAAGATTGAACACAAGAGATGACCTAGGGTTTGAGATGAGATGGCGCTGTTGAAGATGTTGATGGAGATTGCCCTCCCCAAGATGGGAGAGTTGTTGGTGATGTTGATGACGATGATTTCCCGCTCCGAGAGGGAAGTTCCCCCGGCAGAATCGCTCCGCCGGAGGGCAAAAGTGCTCCTGCCCAAGTTCCACCTCGAGAAGGCGGCGCTCTATCCCGAAAGTCTCTTTATTATTTTTTAAGTCAAAATGACTTATATACCAGAAGATGGGCACCGGGGGTGGGCCGAGGAGGCCACAACCCACCAAAGGCGCGCCTTGGGGGCTGGCATGCCCAGGTAGGTTGTGCCCACCTGGTGGCCCCCCTCTGGTGTTTATTGGCTCCAATATTTCTCAAATAATCCATAAAAAAATCTCCGTAAAGTTTCAGCTCATTTGGAGTTGTGCAGAATAGGTGGCCTGTCGTAGCTTTTCCAGGTCCAGATTTCTAGCTGCCGGAATTCTCCCTCTTGGTGTGTTCCTTGTAAATTATGATAGAAAAGGCATTAGAATTACTCTAAAAAGCATTATTATGGATAAAAACATTATAAATAACATTAAGGAAACATGATGCAAAATGGACGTATCAACTCCCCGAAGCTTAGACCTCGCTTGTCCTCAAGCGAAAACCGAAACCGAAAAACATGTCCACATGCTTTGGGAGAGAGGTGTCAACAAAAACAAAATACGAGCATAGAAGCATCATGTTGATTATTATAACAGCAACAAAATTAAACATAGGACTTTTATCATATAACTTTTATCATATACTTCTCATGAATAAGTAATAGTTCATCACACAATCGAAGTATAAAGCAAAAACTCTATTAGAAACCAACAAACTATGTTCTTAGTCAACTTTGCAACTGCAATTCATCATCTTTTCAGGAAGGGTCACGTGTCGGAGCCTTTAGGCAAGTCCACATACTCAACCATCATATAGTCTTCTATGATTGCTAACACTCACCTCGTACCCATGAGCAAAATGTTTCAACCGGACACATAGAAAGATAGGGGCTTATAGTTTCGCCTCCCAACATACCCATTTCGAGGGTGATGTCAATAATAATAACTCATGCTATCTATATTCAACTGGACTTATGTGCCTAGATCTTTCCTCGCCACATGATGCTTGCCAAAGGAGAAAAATAAAAGGAAAAGAAGGAAAACTTTGACTCTTTGCATAAAATTAAGTGCATAAAAATAAAGAAAAGGCCCTCCGCAGAGGGAAGCAGAGGTTGCCATGCGCTTATTTGTTTGTATGCTCAATCCCTTAGTGCAAGAGAACGTCACGTTGTATTGCCCCTTAAGATGACAACCTTTATTATGCAGCCTGTCGCTTTTATTTTTTGTCATCCAAGTTCGTACAACGTTCAATTTTCTCTTACACTAAATGATCTCACACTTTTAGAAGCAATTTTTATTGCCTTTTTGCACCGATGACAACTTACTTGAGGGATCTTGCTCAATCCCTAGGTAGGTATGGTGGACTCTTGAAAAAGATTTGGGTTTAAGGGTTTTTGGATGCACAAGTAGTATCTCTACTTAGTGCGGAATTTTTGGCTAGCAAAGATAGGGGAAAGCACCACATGTTAAAGGATCTATGACAATATGACTTCTATGTGAATATAAACAAACATAAACCATTAATTTGTCTTCCTTGTCCAATGTCAACAATTTTGGCATATAATATTTTGATGGGGGCTCACAATCACAAAAGATTTCTAGGATAGTATATGTATATGTGAATCTTCTCTTCCCTTATTAATTCTTTCATGAGTTGCATTATTGACTAATGCTATGTTTGTCAACCTCTAATGAAATTTTCTACTTATACTTTTCCTTATGTGGTGCCATCACCTACCATAGGATTAGTATATAATCTTATTGATTTATTTCCTTTCTCTTTTTTTCTTTCTTTTATTTCTTTTCTTTATTTGCAACATGAAAGTAAAGAAAGCAAAAACTCAAACTAACTTTATTATATAACTTGCACACGATTACAAGGATAGATCACTAAGCAAACTCTCAAATAAGAAAGGATCGAACTAAACTTTATTTCATCTAAAAGCAAATGATCGAACTAGGATAAGTTAAAGCAAAAAGATAGTGGGATGATACGATACCGGGGCACCTCCGCCAAGCTTGGCGAAAGCCAAGGGGAGTGCCCATACCCAATACTCAATTCTCCTTTCGTGGTGAAGAAGATGATGGTGATGAAGGAGACAATTTTGCCTTCAACTTCTTCATATTGTAGTTGAGAAGAGCAATTTCTTCTTTTAGATCGTCGACCTCCAATTCCAACTTCAAGATCTTGTCACATAAATCCCCTTTGCTTTTCTGCCGGAAACAAGAAGGAATAGATCGGTTGGGTCATTTAGGGAGGCTGGATTTCTTGAACTCTATATGCATGTCCCTGGGTTGAGGTAGGGGAACATCTTCCTCCTCCGAGCTTGAATCATCGATCCTCATCAAGTGAGCATCCTCCTCATTATTTGAAGTTTGACCATAAGTTGATAGGTCCTCATAGGTCTTTGGGTCATCAATAAGATGTGAGACATAGATCTCTTCGTCAGAGTCTTGGAACGACATAATTTCAGATCTACGCAGAAAACAACAAGAAAAGAGAACATAGGATTTCACCACGATACGGTGATCATCAGGTTCGAGAAGTATATATAGATTTTTTTTATCTTGGAGGACAAGCATATGGAAGAAAAACGGAGTACGGAAGGTGTCCCAGGTGGGCACAACCCACCTGGGCGCGCCATGCCCACCAGGGGACGCTTCCTGGAAGTTTCTTTATTTCCAAAATTTTAAAATATTCCAAAACTGGTAAAAAATATTTTTGCGGATTCTTCGGAGTCCGTTTACTTACCGTATCATGTACCTCTTTATTTTCACGATTCTGGAGTGTTCCAGAACGACTCTTTTATGTGCTCTTCCGGTGTCAAAGTTTGGATAATATTACTTTCAACATTGATAGTCGTACCTGAGATATAATGCTTTATTTGTTGCCCATTGACAACCTTCGGGTTAGTACCTTCGGGGTATTTATTTTGATGGCTCCAGACCGGTAAACCTCATTGATGATGTATGGGCCTTCCCATTTCGAGAGGAGCTTTCCTACAAAAAATCTAAAATGAGAGTTGTACAAAAAAACATATTCTCCAACTTTAAACTCACGCTTTTGGATTATTTTGTCATGCCATCTTTTAACTTTTTCATTGAATAACTTTGCATTTTCATAAGCCTGGGTTCCCCATTCATCTTAAGAGCTTATATCAAATAACCTCTTTTCACCAGCAAGTTTGAAATCATAGTTGAGTTCTTTAACTGCCCAATATGCTTTATGTTCTAACTCAAGAGGCAAATGACAAGCTTTCCATAAACCATTTTATAAGGAGACATACCCATAGGGTTTTTATATGCTGTTCTATAAGCCCAAAGTGCATCATCTAATTTCTTAGACCAATTCTTCCTGGACCTATTAATAGTCTTTTGCAAAATTAATTTTATTTCTCTATTGCTAAGTTCAACTTGACCACTAGACTGAGGATGATAGGGTGATGCAATTCTATGGTTAACATCATACTTAGCAAGCATCTTACGAGAAGCACCATGAATAAAGTGTGAACCACCATCAGTCATTAAATATCTAGGGACTCCAAACCTTGGGAAAATAACTTCCTTAAGCATTTTAATAGAGGTGTTGTGATCAGCACTACTAGTTGGAATAGCTTCTACCCATTTAGTAACATAATCAACAGCAACCAAAATATGTGTATACCCATTAGAGGAAGGAAAAGGTCCCATGTAATCAAATCCCCAAACATCAAATGGTTCAACAGCAAGTGAATAATTCATAGGAATTTCTTGACGCTTACCGATATTACCTATTCTTTGACATTCATCACAAGAAGAGACAAACTTATGGGCATCCTTGAAGAGAGTAGGCCAATAAAATCCAGATTGCAATACCTTGTGAGCAGTTCTATCTCCAGCATGATGGCCTCCATAAGCTTTAGAGTGACATTTCCGTAGGATTTGTCCCTGTTCATGCTCAGGTACACAACGTCTAATAATACCATCTACTCCTTCTTTATAAAGATGTGGGTCATCCCAAAAGTAACGTCTTAAATCATGGAAGAATTTTTTCTTTTGCTGGGCTAGGTGGTAAATATTTAGCAACAATGTAATTAGCATAGTCAGCATACCAAGGAGTACTATGAGAAACATTTATTGCAGCTAACTGCTCATCAGGAAAACTATCATCAATAGGTAGTGGGTCATCAAGCACATTTTCAAGCCTAGACAAGTTATCAGCTACGGGGTTCTCAGATCCTTTTCTATCAACGATATGTAAATCAAATTCTTGTAACAAGAGAACCCGACGAATAAGTCTAGGTTTAGCATCTTTCTTTTCCATAAGATATTTAATAGCAGCATGGTCTGTGTGAACAGTTACTTTGGAATCAACAATATAAGATCTAAATTTATCACAAGTAAACACGACTGCTAAGAATTCTTTTTCAGTAGTAGCATAATTCTTTGAGCACTATCTAGAGTTTTACTAGCATAATGAATAACATTCAATTTCTTATCAACTCTTTGTCCTAGAACATCACCAACAGCATAATCACTAGCATCACACATAATTTCACAAGGCAAGTTCCAATCAGGTGGTTGAACAATAGGTGCAGATGAGTGTTTCAAAGGCTTCAAGACAATCATCATCAAAAACAAAAGGAATATCCTTTTGCAAAAGATTAGTAAGAGGCCTAGAAATTTTAGAGAAGTCTTTGATAAATCTCCTATAGAAACCAGCATGACCTAGGAAACTACGAATACCTTTGATGTCCTTAGGACATGGCATTTTCTCAATAGCATCAACCTTAGCTTGGTCCACTTCAATACCTCTTTCAGAAATTTTATGACCCAAGACAATGCCTTCATTAACCATAAAGTGGCACTTCTCCCAGTTCAAGACAAGATTTGTGTGTTCACATCTCTGCCAAACTCGCTCAAGATTGCTTAAACAATCATCAAAAGACTTCCCATAAACATAAAAGTCATCCATGAAAACCTCAACAATCTTTTCACAAAAGTCAGAGAAGATAGCAGTCATACATCTTTGAAAGGTAGCAGGTGCATTACATAAACCAAAAGCCATACGTCTATAAGCATAAGTTCCAAAGGGACAAGTAAAAGTAGTCTTTTCTTAATCAGGTTGAGAAACAGGTATTTGTGAAAAGCTAGAGTATCCATCTAGGAAGCAAAAGAGTGTGTGCTTAGATAATCTTTCAAGCATTTGATCAATAAAAGGCAAAGGGTAATGATCTTTTCTAGTTGCTTTGTTTAATTTTCTGTAATCAATTACCATTCTATAGCCTGTATCAATTCTTTGTGGAATAAGTTCATTCTTATCATTAGGAACAACAGTAATACCTCCTTTCTTAGGGACACAATGAACAGGACTTACCCATCTACTGTTAGCTATAGGATAGATTATACCTGCTTCCAGAAGTTTTAAGATTTCCGTTCTTACCATTTCCTTCATTTTTGGATTCAACCGACGTTGGTGATCAACAACGGGTTTAGCATCAGGTTCCATATTAATTTTGTGCTGACATAGAGTGGGACTAATGCCCTTTAGATCATCAAGAGTATATCCAATTGCAGCCTGGTGCTTCCTTAGAACTTTCAATAATCTTTCTTCTTCATGTTTTGAAAGGTTAGCACTAATAATAACAGGATATATTTTCTTTTCATCAAGATAATCATATTTCAAAGTGTCTGGCAGTTGTTTTAATTCAAACAAAGGATCACCTTTAGGTGGAGGAGGACCTCCTAGAGTTTCAATAGGCAAATTGTGTTTAAGCAGAGGACGTTGTTCAAAGAAAACCTTATCTATTTCATTTCTTTCATGCATATGTAAATCATTTTCATGGTCTAGCAAATATTGTTCTAAAGGATCAGTAGGTGGAACAGCAGTAGAAGCAAGACCAATTAATTCATCCTTACTAGGCAATTCTTTTTCATGATGATTTCTACTAAACTTGAAAAAATTAAACTCATGAGACTCATCACCAAAGCTAAAACCAACAGTTTGTTTCTTACAATCTATCTTTGCATTAACTATATTCAAGAAAGGTCTACCAAAAATAATGGGACAAAAGTCATCTTGTAGGGAACCAAGAACAAGAAAATCAGTAGGGTATTTAATTTTCCCACACAAGACTTCAACATCTTTAATAATTCAAACTGGTGATATGGTGTCTCTATTAGCAAGTTTAATAGTAACATCTATTTCTTCTATCTCAGCAGGTGCTATGTCTTTCATAGTTTCTTCATATAAAGTTTAAGGAATAGCACTCACACTAGCACCCATGTCACATAAACCATGATAACAGTGATCTCCTATTTTAACTGAAATAACAGGCATGCCAACAACAGGTCTATGTTTATCTCTTTTATCAGGTTTAGCAATTCTAGTAGCTTTTTCACAGAAGTAAATAACATGCCCATCCATATCTTCTTCCAAGAGATCTTTAACCATAGCAATACTAGGTTCTACTTTAATTTGTTCATCAGGTTTAGGTGTTCTAATATAGCTTTTGTTAACCACAGTTGAAACTTTAGCATGTTCCCTAATCCTAACAGGGAAAGGTGGTTTCTCTAAGCAGAAGGAACAACTGGATCAACATCAGAAAGTATTGTTTCTTCTTTAACCGGTACTGGTTCTGCAATTTCTTCTTTAATAGGTGGGTGATATTTATACCACTTCTCCTTAGGGAGTTCAACATGAGTAGCAAATGATTCACAAAAGGAGGCTACTATCTCAGAGTCAAGTCCATATTTAGTGCTAAACTTTTGAAAAGCATCAGTATCCATAAAAGATTTAACACAATCATACTTAAGTTTAATACCTGACTCTTTACCTTCGTCGAGTTCCCAAACTTCAGAGTTGAGTTTAATTCTTTCCAAAAGATCCCACCGGAATTCAATAGTCTTCTTCATAAATGAACCGACACAAGAAGTATCAAGCATGGTTTGATCATTACGAGAAAGTCGACATAAAAATTCTGGATAAGAATTTCTCTTGAGAGCTCATGATTGGGGCATGAATATAACATTGACTTAAGCCTCCCCCAGGCTAGAGAGATACTTTCTCCTTCACGAGGCCAAAAGTTATATATATAATTCCGATCACGATGAACTAGATGCATAGGATAATTTTTTTGGTGGAACTCCAATTTCAAACGAATCCAATTCCATGATCCAATATCATCACATAGCCTATACCATGCCAATGCTTTTCCATTAAAAGATAAAAGGAAAACCTTTTTCATCACTTCATCCCTGGGTAAACCTGCAAGCTTAAAAAATCCGCAAATTTGTTCCACATATATCAAGTGCATATCAGGATGTTCGGTTCCATCTCCTGCATAAGGATTAGCTTGCAGTTGTTCTATCATACCCGAAGGAATTTCATATTCAATATTTTCAGTAGTTGTAGTAGGTTGAGGGGTAGATAATTGTGGTTCCGGACAAGGTGAAGATACCCCGAACAAACCCCTCAAAGGATTGTTTTCCATAGTAACAAGTGATAATAAATTTCAGCACACTATATAAATGTTTCCTTACCAAATTCCACTTATCAAAGGCGCTTCACTCCCCGGCAACGGCGCCTGAAAATAGCCTTAATGACCCACAAGTATAGGGGATCAATTTTAGCTTTTTTGATAAGTAAGAGTGTCGAACCCAACGTGGAGCAGAAGGAAATGACAAGAAGTTTTCAGTAAGGTAATGTCTGCTAGTGCTGAAATTGTAAGTAGCGGAGTAGTTTGATAGCAAGATAATTTGTAACGAGCAAGTAACGACCATAGTAACAAAAGTGCAGCAAGGTAGCCCAATCCTTTGGAGGCAAAGGACAGGCCAAAACGGTCTCTTATGATAAGCAAAGCATTCTTGAGGGTACACGGGAATTTCATCTAGTCACTTTCATAATGTTGGTTTGGTTTGTGTTCGCTACTTTGATAATTTGATATGTTGGTGGAGCGGTGCTTAGGTGTTGTTATTACTTGAACAAACCTCCTACTTATGATTAACCCTCCCGCAAGCATCCGCGACTACGAGAAAAGTATTAAGAATAAATTCTAATCATAGCATTAAACTTTTGGATCCAATCGGTCCCTTACGAAATAGCGCATAAACTCGGGTTTAACCTTCTGTCACTCTCGCAACCCACCATCTAATTGCTACTCCACAATGCATTCCCTTAGGCCCAAACATGGTGAAGTGCCATGTAGTCGACGTTCACATGACACCACTAAGGGAATAACAACATACATACTATCAAAATATCGAACACATATCAAGTTCACACGATTACTTGCAACATGATTTCTCCCATGACCTCAAGAACAAAAGTAACTACTCACAAATGATAAACATGTTCATGATCAAAGGAGTATTAAATAGCATAATGGATCTGAACATATAATCTTCCACCAAATAAACCATATAGTGATCAACTACAAGATGTAATCAACGCTACTAGTCACCCACAAGCACCAATCTATAGTTCCGGTAACAAGATTGAACACAAGAGATGAACTAGGGTTTGAGATGAGATCGTGCTGTCGAAGATGTTGATGGAGATTGCCCTCCCCAAGATGGGAGAGTTGTTGGTGATGATGATGACGATGATTTCCCCCTCCGGGAGGGAAGTTCCCTCGGTGAAATCGCTCCGCCGGAGGGCAAAAGTGCTCCTGCCCAAGTTCCGCCTCTATACGGCGGCGCTCCGTCCCGAAAATATATTTCTTATTTTTTTTTCTAGGTCAAAATGACTTATATACCAGAAGATGGGCACCGGAGGTGGGCAGAGGAGGCCACAACCCACCAGGGCGCGCCTGGGGGGCCTGGCGCGCCCAGGTGGGTTGTGCCCACCTGGTAACCCCCCTCTGGTGTTTATTGGCTCCAATATTTCTCAAATAATTCATAAAAAATCTCTGTAAAGTTTCAGCTCATTTGGAGTTGTGCAGAATAGGTGGCCTGACGTAGCTTTTCCAGGTCCAGATTTCTAGCTGCCGGAATTCTCCCTCTTGGTTTGTTCCTTGTAAATTATGAGAGAAAAGGCATTAGAATTACTCCAAAAAGCATTATTATGGATAAAAACATTATAAATAATAGTAAGGAAACATGATGCAAAATGGACGTATCAATGCGCTTGTAGTGTCCTCGCCTGCCCGCGAAGCATTTTCCCAGGCTGCCGCGGTGCGGGAGGACATATCTCCTACATTCGCGGCGCGACGGGACATCTCTTCTGCTTCCGCGGCGCGGCCGGACTAGTCTGCCGCATCGACGCCACGGCGGGACCTGCGTGCTGCTTCGGCGGCGCGACGGGACCTCCGTGCTGCTACGGCCGCGCGACGGGACATGCCGGCTGCGTTCGCGGCGAGGCGAGACATCTCTCGTGCTTCCGCTTCCATGCTCGCATCTCCCTAGTGGCAATCTCTCGACCCAGAACTCACGCTAGCCATGGCAGACGCAAAGGGAACGATGATGAATGACTTGTTTGTTTTTGTTGATGAGGAGTTGAGGAGCAATGTGCAGTCATCTTGGAGTAGTAGTATTTTTAACCGGTTAGTAATACGCTCCTAAGTGGGAAACCGTTTAGGTTTTGATCGGTGTGAACAGGTTTGCAATTTCGAATGTGACGGGACGCATGCTCAAAATTTACTTATGGTTATAAGTGCGGCACTATTCCCGGAAGGCGTAACGTGGGCACGTACGCCTTCTCGGCCACGTACGTGGCATTTGCACCATAGGGTGCACTGCAATAGGCAATGTCAGCACACGTCTTGTTCCAACAACCGTGCGCACTCGTTATTACCATCCTGCACGCTTCTTTTAATTAGAATGTGTGTGCCCGTCTAGCGCACACACGTTGATCTATCTAACTGTTTCAGTTTGTTGTGGCTAATCGCAAACAGTTCATCCATGTGAAGTGTATGCCATCAATCGCAGACACTTTGATCTGGCTGACCCGTTTCTATTCTTTTCCTAATCGCAAACAGTTAATCCTTCTGAAGCGTATGCCCTCAATCACACACACCTTGATCTGGCCGACCATTTCTTTTGTGTTGCCTAATCACAAATAGTTCATCCGAGTGAACCGTATGCCCATTTCTTTTGTTCCGCCTCATCGCAAACAGTTCATTGGACTGAACCGTATGCCCTGCATCGCACACGCAACTAAAATCTGAACCGTGTTTGATGGCTCCGCCATCGCAATTGTTTGCACCTTTTTTGATGGTTCTTTTTACACCACCGTTTGCGATTATTGTATCGCACACAGTTTCCTCGAAGGGTCTCTGATTGTAGTGTCGCGTTAGCAGCATCCTGCAGTAGTGTTAGTTTGGGTTCAAGCCAACATGGCAGCAGAATACCAACAAGACCGACAACCGAGTCAAGAATGTTGTTACCAACCTTGTACGGGAGGACTGTCAGTGTAGCAACGCATTCTTCTCTTGTGGACGGACTGGGAACTATGCGAGGTAGTGTCCCAAGAACGGCAAGCCAAATGCACCCCTCAAGCCTCAAGTCAACCACATGGAATCCTTCCCCGAGTAGGAGCTTATCCAAGGCCAAGTGCATCATCTCTCCGCCGAAGAAGCCCAAGAAAACCCCATGTGGTCATTGGTATGTTTCCTGTTAATAACATACCTGCAACAATTTTATTTGACTCCGAGGCTTCCCATTCTTTTATTTCATGGAGTTTTGTTGCCCAAAACCAGTTTTCTTGCTCTCTTCTTGAGAAATGCATGATGGGGCAATCCTTGGGATCCATGCTCAAAACAAATGTGGTATGCCGTGGCTTGGAGATAAATGTTCATGGAGTTGTTTTCCCTGCCACCCTGGTAGCAATTGAATCCGTGAGGTTGGATGTCATACTGGGAATGGATTGGCTCACAAAGCATCAGGTCTACATCAACTGTGCAACAAGAGAAGTCACCTTAATAAACCCGGCAGGACAAGCAACGAAGTTTGTGGCTCGCGGAACCATGCCTAAAAAGGAAATGATTTTCACAGCTATAACCTCAGGCTTGGAATTTATCCCAGTGGTTAGTGAGTTTCCAGATGTATTCCCTGAAGAATTGCCAGGAATGCCACCAGATCGTGAGCTTGAGTTTGCTATTGATCTCGTGCCAAGGACAGCACCCATATACAAGAAGTATTACCTTCATCCGAGTTAGTTGAGCTGAAAAATAAACTTGATGAGATGCTCAAGAAAGGGTACATCCGCCCCAGTTCCTCACCATGGGGATCATCTGCCATATGTGTGGACAAGAAAGATGGTAGTCTTCGGATGTGTGTAGACTACTGCCAGCTCAACGATGTCACTATCAAGAACAAGTACCCGCTCCCCGGGATTGATGGTTTGTTCGATCAACTGAATGGAGTCCAAATCATTTCCAAGATTGATTTAAGGACCGGGTACCATCAACTTAAAATCAAGAAGGAATATATCCCTAAGACTGCGTTCACCACTCGCTACGGTCTGTATGAATATACAGTCAGTCTTTCGGTCTGACCAATGCCCCTGCCTTCTTCATGCATATGATGAACAAAGTGTTCATGGACTTCTTAGACAAGTTCATGGTGGTCTTCATCGATGATATCCTCATATACTCTAAAGGAGAAGAAGAGCATAAACAATATCTTCAAGCAGTATTGCAAAGGCTCCTTGACCACCAATTATATGCAAAATTCAGCAAGTGTGAGTTCTGGCTTAAGCAAGTCGGATTCTTGGGGCATATTCTCTCTGCCGAAGGAATAGCGGTAGATCCAAGTAAAGTCAAGGATGTGCTAAAATGGCCAACACCAATGACGGTAACTGAGATCAGGAGTTTTCTGGGACTTGCTGGTTATTACCGATGATTCAATAAAGGCTTTTCCAAGATTGCTAAACCAATGACAGAACTACTCAAGAAGGACCAAAAGTTCGTATGCTCTAAAGATTGTGAAAAGAGCTTTAATGAATTGAAGACTCGCTTAACGTCAGCACCCGTCTTAACGCTTCCAGACATTTATCGAAGCTTCGACGTGTACTGCGACGCATCTCGAAGAGGCCTAGGATGCATGCTCATCCAATACGGCAAGGTTGTAGCCTATGCATCCACACAGCTACGACCACATGAGGGAAACTATCCTACTCGTGACTTGGAGCTAACAGCAGTTGTGCATGCCTTAAAAATTTGGAGACATTATCTCATCGGCAAGTGGTGCCAAATATTCACCGATCACAAAAGCCTCAAGTACATATTCACTCATCCCGATTTGAATCTCCGACAAACAAGATGGCTTGCCTTGGTCAAAGATTATGACCTTGGTATAAACTACCACCCGAGTAAAGCTAATGTGGTTGCCGATGCTCTCAGTTGTAAACTAGCCGCATTGAACGCATTAATGGAATCTTTGCCTCCTGAGGTTCAAGAAGAAATGGCCCAGCTCAACCTGACCATCGTTGAGGCTGACTGCACTAATATGCTGGAAGTCACTCCCACTCTTGAGGAAGAAATTCGCAAGGCCCAAGCAGAAGATCCATTCATGATCACGTACACGTATGCACCACGGCAAGACTCAAGATTTCCGGATGGATGAGCAAGGTACCCTAAGATTTTGAGGGCGAATCTGTATCCCTGAAGTAGAAGCTCTAAGGAAGAACATATTAACGGAGGCACACGAATCATCGTACTCAATCCACCCAGGCGGAACCAAGATGTATGAAGACCTCAGGCAAATATTTTGGTGGGGTGGAATGAAGAAGGACATTGCATATTTTGTCGCATGTTGTGGTATATGCAATAGAGTGAAGGCGGGACATCAAAAACCCACTGGGCTACTGCAACCATTGCCCATCCCGCGATGGAAATGGGACGATGTCTACGTGGACTTCATCACCGGTATTCCCAAACCCCTCGAGGCAACAATGTCGCATGGGTCATGGTGGACATGCTGACCAAGGTGGCCCACTGCATTCCAATCCAAACCACATACCAGGCAGATCAGTTAGCCCAACTCTATGTGTCCAGAATTGTTAGTCTGCATGGAGTGCCAAGAACTATCACCTTAGACTGAGGGTCTCTTTTTACCTCAGCATTCTGTCTCGTCTTCATCCAACCCTGGGAACAGCACTGAAGTACAGTACCGCTTATCCCTCGCAGACAGACGGACAGACGGAGCGAGTAAACCAGATACTCAAAGACATGCTTCGAGCATGTGCCCTTGCTTAAGGACCCAAATGGGAAGACAGTCTGCCTTATGCAGAGTTTTCCTACAACAACAGTTGTCAGACCAGTCTCAAGATGACACCATATGAAGCCATGTATGCAAGGAAGTGCCGTACTTCATTAAACTGGTCATAGACCGGAGATAGACGCATTTTCGGGCTGACTTAATGATGGAAGCTGAGAAGCAAGTAAGGGAGATCCGAGATAGACTACAGTTGGCCGGAGTGGCTGGGAGAGTGTCATGACAATAGATTGTTTTGTCAGAATGCCGTTGGTCCACCCGAATGGGAGCACAAGGCCATGGGTTCTATGGTGTGGGTACAGTGTGCTAACCTCTGCAGAGTGTAATGAGGACATCAATACCATTGTTACACCCACAACCCCTACTACTACATATACTGGACCAATTACAAGAGCTCGCGCACGCCAATTAAATTATCAGGTACTTTTGTTTCTTGGTAATGATTCTAATGTTCATAAGAATATGATGCTGCCTAAATTGGATACATTTGTTTTGCTTACAAATGAAGGGCCTGGCATGGATAAGAGGGATGAACATTGGAGCAAGAACAAGCATGGAGTTGATGGCATGCGCAAGGGGAACAAGAACGGAGTTACAATTGATGATTTCAGGACTTTGAAGCCACCATAATTAGTGCATGAAGCCTTGGATGAAATATACAATATGCCACTCCATAAACTCGTCCAGAGGCTATTCTAGGTGCTGCGTCAACTTATTATTGGGCCAGGCCCATGTAATTTCGAAATACATAAGTATAGGCTGTTTTTAGAGTCCGTATGTGTGGGAAAACAAGAGATAGGGTTGGTTTCGGACCCCTTCCCCAAGGGCCACGAAATTCCCCCCTCTTCCTCCATATATACAGCCCTTAGGGCACCATTTAGACTTTGCGGGTTTTGTTTAGATCAAAAGTTTGCCATAGTTGCAACTTCGCGTATTTTGTTTGTGTTCAACGACTAGACCAAGACGTCACAGAACCCCACCTTCATTAATAAAGCTTTCCTCTTATATTCGCAATATCCAGATTGCAATCTTAGTTTCTTGCTTGTTCTTCGTTTGCTCGCAGGAAACAGGCCCTCATGGTCAGGTTGATCGTGCTCCGGCGTGGTCAATAACCCTCGGAAGTTGGTTTAGCGATTGCTAAGGCGCGACGTCTCGCACGTTCGTAGTCGGATCGTCAAGGTCGACTCCCAAAGAAAACGATAGCCACCATCTCATCAAAACATCGGGACACCTTTGCCTCTATCAAGTGGTATCAGATTTCCAGGTTGCTCGGTGAGATTTTACAGTTTTTCATAGTTTAGATCGAGTCTGTTCTTCATATCTATAGTCCACGAAAAAGCCAAAAAAATTAGGGTTAGTTCATCTTATCCGAACCAATCTGAGCCTTTGCATAATCTTTTCTGTATTTGCTTTGTTGAATTTGCGGTTGCATCGTCATGTCAAGTTGCTGGTCCTAGCGTCTAGTACTTTAGAGTTTTGAGTTCTGTTCACAAGTTGTCACGCCGCCGCCGCACCATCGTCATCACCGCTGCCATATACCACCATTGTCACCACCGCTGCCATATACCACCATCATCATCACCGCTGCCATATACCTCCATCGTCATCACCGCTGCCATATACCACCATCGTCATCGCCGCTACCATATACCACATATCCACCGCCATCACGCTAATCCGAGTCCACCTCCATCACAGATTCGCCACCAGTCCGTGTTCCATCGCCCTGCAAATATGTCCGAGTTTCCACTAGATTCATCTCTGCCACCAGTCCTAGTCCGAGTCCAGTAATTGTTGCTTTGTTCTCGATTTCCAAATCACACGATACTCCGAGTGGTGACAGAGTAGGACTCCCCAACTTCCGAGCCATCCGCAGAAGAAAAATAGTTCCAGTTTCAAAAAAAACTAAGTCTGGAAAATTCTGGCTAGGCAGTTTTTAGGACATTTGTAGACTTTTTCGAAAAAAATTGTTGCGGAGCAAAAAAAGAGGAAAAAAGTGCACAAAAAAAGTGAAAAAAGAAAAAAAAATCAGAGTGTGCTCCTCCCTTGTTTACGTGCAGCGCCGTGATTTTGTTAGTGTTCTAGGCTCGTGTCTCTAGTACGGTCTAGCCTAGGACCAGCACTGTACCGTCGTTGAGCGTTTATTCAACTTTGCATCTCTGAATTGATTATTGCTGACCCTTTTTTGCTACCATATTATAAGCCTTCCCAGCTCCACATACATCTACGTCGTGCGTTTGACTCTCCCTGGTAATCGCTCTATCCAAGCTTTGACAGTTTTGACTACAACGGTTGCCGATCACCGCCTGCTGCTGGGTAAGAACTGGTAAGAATTTGAGATTTGCTTGACGGATTTGTGACACCCACCACCACCACCACTTTTTAGTAGTCTGTAGGATCATATTCTTGTGTGTTTCTATTGCTGCTAACCATGCCAGGATCACAAGCCGACGAGATTGACTGGGAGAACTTAACGAACAAGGAGCTTCATGATAAGTTTCAGCAAATGATGACTGAACAGGTGCAAGATGTGCTGAACAATTTTGAAGAGGCCATGGAGAAGATCACTGGACTTGAGAAGACGTTTGAAACAAAGCTCGATAACAAATTTAATGAACTGCTTGCGTGTCTTCCACCACCGGCTGCACCTGCTGCACCTCTGCAACAACAACTACTACTACCTCCACGTCGCGAAACAGCCCTCCGCCGAGAGAGCCGTGTCCTTCTTCAGCCTAGCCAAACTGTTGGTGCTGCTGTTGATACTTCTGTGGCTCCTGTTGCTGATGCGGAGGATGCTTATGTGGGAGATTACGAGGATGAGGTTGATCAAAATCAGAACTACGTGCAACCACCAGCACCACAACCACCAGGTCATCCACATGCAAATAATGGCAATGTTAGGGCTCCCCCTCAGATACGTGATCATGACCATCTCCCTAAACTAAAATTGAATATTCTACCATTTGAGGGTAGATATGTTCCTGATATATATCTTACTTGGGAGTTAGAAACTGAACAACGATTTACATGTTTACAATATCCTGAGGAGAGACGTGTTACTGCTGCTATTTGTGCTTTCAATAGCTTTGCATGTGTTTGGTGGTCTGAACATTGTAGATTATATCCTGTTCCAGCTACTTGGGCAGCTTTGGAAACTGCTATGCGTACTCGTTGGGTTCCACCATATTATCAACGTGAATTAATTCAAAAATTGCAGCGTTTAAGACAAGGAAACAATTCTGTAGAAGAATATTATCAGGAATTACAAACTGGCATGATTAGATGTGGTATTGTTCAGGAGAATGAAGCTATGCTTGCGTGTTTTATGGGTGGATTAAATAGAGAGATTCAGACCATTCTAGAGTATAAGGAGTATAATAATATCATTCGTTTATTCCATCTTGCTTGTAAAGCTGAACGTGAAGTACAGGATCGACAGGCATTGGCGCGAACTAACTTTTCTGCAGGTCGACCTTCATCATGGACACCACGTGCATCCTCTACTTCCTCTGCACCATCACCTCCATCAGGTGCCACCTCCAGCCATGATACAAGAAAGCAGGCACATCCACCACTCTCTGCTAAGAGCACACCTGCTCGGCCTGCGCAGAGCTCTTCTTCTTCCATCACTACTGGAATCAGCTAATTTGCCATCTGCCAGCTCTTTGCCGTCTGCTAGCTGACGGCAAAGAAGCTCTTTGCCATCAGCTACACATAGGCAGACGGCAAAGAAAAGGCTGACGGCAAAGAAGCTCTTTGCCATCTGCCAGCTCTTTGCCGTCTGCCAGCGGACGGCAAAGAATAATCTTTGCCGTCCGCTGGCAGACGGCAAAGCGTGTGGTGGCCCCCACCCCCCGCTCGTTTGAAAAAATCTTAACGGCCCACCTCTTTGCCGTCCGCTAGCAGACGGCAAAGAGGCAAAAAGGCGGACGGCAAAGGCTGGCTGACGGCAAAGAGGGCACTTGACTAACGGCCGGTACCCCCCCCCCCCGCCCGTTACTCACTTCGTCCTCGCCCTTCTCCTCCCACCCCGCCGCCGCCGCCCGTCGCCCCGGCTCCCCGCCGCCCCACCGCCCCGTCCCCCCGCCGCCCCACGCCCCACCGCCGCCCCGGCCCACAGCCGCCCCGGCCCCCGCCGCCCCGCGCCCCCCGCCGCCTCCTCCACCGCCCCGCCCCGGCCCCCCGCCGCCCGGCCCCCCCGCCGCCCTGGCCCCCCGCCGCCCCGCCTTCCTCCCCCAGTTTAGGTTATTTAGTTTAATTAGTTTAAATAGTTTAGTTTTAATTAGTTTAGGTTTTTAGTTTAGGTTTAGGTTAAGTAGAAGGGGGAAGAAGAAGAAGAAGAAGAAGAAGAAGAAGAAGAAGAAGAAGAAGAAGAAGAAGAGGAAGAGGAGGAGGAGGAGGAGGAGGAGAAAGAAGAAGAAGAAGAAGAAGAAGAAGAAGAAGAAGAAGAAGAAGAAGAAGAAGAAGAAGAAGAAGAAGAAGAAGAAGAAGAAGAAGAAGAGGAGGAGGAGGAGGAGGAGGAGAAAGAAGAAGAAGAAGAAGAAGAAGAAGAAGAAGACGGGGGATGAGAAGAAGTAGAAGAATGAGAAGAAGTAGAAGTAGTAGAAGAATGAGAAGACCCCCTGACCCCCCAACCCCGACACCACACCCCGACACCCGACCCCGACTCCACCCCGACACCCGACCCCCTAACCCCCTGACCCCGACACGACACCCCGACCCCCCGACCCCCTAACCCCCTGACCCCGACACGACACCCCGACCCCCCGACCCCCTAACCCCCTGACCCCGACGCGACACCCCGACCCCCCGACCCCGAAACAGCACCCCGACCCCGACACGGCACCCCGACACCGACACGGCACCCTGACACCGACACGACACCCCGACCCCCGACACGACACCCCCGACACCCCGACACCCCGACCCGAGACCCGACCCCGACCCCGAGACCCCGACCCCGACCCCGACCCCGACCCCGACACCCCGACCCCGAGCCTGACCCGACACCCCGACCCCGACACCGACACGGCACCCCGACCCCGACCCGACACCCCGACCCCGAGACCCCGACCCCGACACGGCACCCCGAGACCGACACGACACCCCGACCCCCGACACCTCCCGAAAAGGTGTTCTTTGGCCTTCCAGAAGCCGACGGGGTCATATATTTGTGAATTATTAGTTAGGTCATATATCTTTCGATTTTGTTATGAAAAACATCATATATAATTGTGTTGATCGGGTAGTTTTAAATGTGCAGTTGTTTCATCGCTGCAAGGTTTGGTGTTCGACGACCTCGCCGTGCGTTTGACGAGCTCTGCCCCTTCGTTCGTGGGTGAGCACGAATGACATGTCCTCCTCCCCCATTAATTATTTGATCTATTCCGATGAAACTTGATAGCTAGATATATATGTGTCTTGAATCATCAGTATGCGTAACCAATATGTGTCTCCCGTTCGAAAGCGTCATAGTTATAAATATGCATGCATTTGCATATTGATAACCTTGATTCTTTCGAATTGTCCAACGCTATCCATGGACAGCCCGAGTATGTTTAGATTGGTTTCGTTTTCCCATATGCTTTGCTCCGGATCCGACGCATAAATTTCGTCAGTGCCTCCCCTGTTGTTCTCCGGGTACACATCCTCTCTGTTTATTGCAGAGACGTGTATCAGGAGAACAGCGGGGAGGTGCTGCCGAAATTTTGCGTAGGATCCGGGGCATAGCATGGGAAAATGAACCCAATCTAAACATACTCGGGTGGGATTAGGACCTATCATTACCTATTAGAGTGTAGGTTGCATGGACGTAATAAAATTGACAAAGTAGATCAACTGATGAATACATACATGGTGAATTATATATATATATTTGTTGTGTGTCTAGTAGCTCTGAAAGTCAAGATGAGTGATCGTGCGTGGATGTACACCGGTCACACTGGTCAGAACAAATGGAGCACTGAATGGTTCACAAAAACCAAGGGGTTTGTGCGAGCCGCATTTGAAAATGGCCAGAGGAAAACCTGGTGCCCCTGTTTACGGTGCGGCAATTGGGAAAAGAGGACAGAGGCTGAAATGGGCAAACACCTGCAGAAGAGTGGTTTTACGCCCGATTATACGGTGTGGACATTTCATGGTGAGTCTGCCCAACGTGACCGAGCTGAGGTGGATCGTCGTCGCACCGACGAGCATGGTACCGGGATGGAAAACATGGTGCAAGACTTTGATGATGCTCGGGATTCGGAGGAGGAGATGGAGGAATCTGCAAAGGCCTTCAATGAAATGTTGGAGTCTTCAAAACGTCCGCTCCATGAGCACACTGAGCTTTGTCAGTTGGATGCCATCTCACAAGTAATGGCTCTGAAGGCTCAGTTCAACTTGGGCAGAGAATGCTACGATGCAATGATGACAGTATTTGGACGCTTTCTACCCAAAGGCCATGTAATGCCTGCAAACCTGTACCAGTCGGACAAAATCCTCCGTGCACTGAAGATGCCCTATGATAAGATACATGCCTGTGAGAAAGGATGTGTCTTGTTTAGGCTTGACTATGCGGACTTGAACTATCGACGTGATGCACACTGAGAAGAATATCGCCGAGGCACTTTTTGGTACATTGTTCGGCATAGATGGGAAGTCAAAGGATAATACTAAGGCTAGAGTCGATCTGGAGGCGCTATGTGATAGGCCGTTACAAAACATGAAAGAACCGAAAGGAAAGCAGAACTGGACGAAGCCAAAGGCATGGTTCAATCTTGGAAGGCCAGCTATGAGGGAAATTATCTTGTGGGTGAAAATGCAGTTGATGTTCCCCGATGGGTTTGCAGCAAATCTACAGAGGGGAGCCAGTCTTGATAAATTGAAGATATTTGGTCTCAAGAGTCATGATTGGCACATATGGATTGAGCGGGTAATGCCGGTGATGTTGCGTGGCTTCATCCCTGAGGATGAATGGCTAGTACTGGCGGAACTCAGCTATTTCTTCCGTGTTCTTTGTGCGAAAGAACTATCGCCTGGCGTGCTAGAAGAAATGGAAGAGTTGGCGCCGGAGTTGATCTGCAAGTTAGAGAAGATCTTTCCACCGGGCTTCTTTAATCCAATGCAACATTTGATTTTGCATCTCCCGACCGAGGCAAGATTGGGGGGGCCCATGCAAAATCGTTGGTGCTACCCAACTGAGAGGATGCGGAAGACGCTTCGACAAAAATGTAAAAATAAACGTAGAATTGAAGCATCGATGGCTGAGGCATTCATCACTGAGGAGGCGGCAAACTTCGTGACAGCACACTACGAAGCCAAAAATCGTCATTTGCATAATCCGAAGCCTCGGTACAATGCTGACGACCCTAAAAAGGGTGGATCCAACCTCAGCCTATTCAAAGGGAATCTCGCACCAGCCAGTGTTTCAAATCCAGTATCTTTGGATAACGAACAATGGCGGACCATTTCGTTGTATATCTTCAACAACCTGATAGAAGTGCGGCCGTACATCGAGTAAGTTCTCGGTACATAGTTTCGCAACTTCTATTTCCTTTGAACTGCTCTTATTCCAAGATATTTCATACAGTCGATACGTCGCCTTATTCTCGTATGGAGCGGTGATCCAAAAGGATTCTGTCGAAGAGTATGAGCTTCTCGCAAAGCAAGGAGGCGGCTATCCCGGTTTCATCTCTTGGTTCAAACAAACGGTAATTTCTATTAGACTTGTAGGCTAATTTGTAGGCGGCTATCCCGGTTTCATTCGCTAATTTGTGCGTAATGCAACAATCCTTTCATATTAAACTTGTAGGCTAATTCAGAGTCTATGGACGTCGAATTGAGACTAGCCACCCCGCTCCTACACCTCCCTGATCACGGTAAGTTTCTCTAGTGTTTTGCTTAACAAATGCATAAAGACCTAGACTTAGCTTTATTTCCTCCAATATGCTTACCATAATGACCTAGAGTTAGCTTATTTTCCTCCAAAATGACCCATTTTACCTAGGTTAGCTTATAAATGATGCAGTTCATCCAAGTTAGCTCAAAAATGACCCATTTTACCTAGATTAGCTCCTAAATGATCCATTTTACCTACGTTAACTTTAAAATGGCCCATTTCACCTAGGTTAACTCCAAAATGACCCATCTTACCTAGGTTATCTCATAAACGATCCATTTCAACTAATTTAGCTCATAAACGATCCATTTGACCTAAGTGAGCTAAAAAACGATCCATTTCACCTAAATTAGCTCTTAAATGATCCATTTCACCTAAGTTAGCTCAAAAAGATCCATTTCAACTAAATTAGCTCTAAAATGACCCATTTTACGTAGATGAGCTCCTAAATGATCCATTTTACCTATGTTAGCTTTAAAATGACCCATTTCACCTAGGTTAGCTCCAAAATGACCCATTTCACCTAGATTAGCTCCAAAATGACCCATTTCACCTAGGTTAGCTCCAAAATGACCCATTTCACCTTACTTAGCTCAAAAACGATGCCCTTCACCTTAGTTAGCTCATAAACGACCCATTTCAACTAAGTTAGCTCATAAATGATCCATTTCAACTAAGTTAGATCATAAACAACCCATTTCAACTTAGTTAGCTCATATATGATCCATTTCACCTAAGTTAGCTCATAAATGACATATACTTCTTGTTCTAGTCACCTATTTCTAACTTTCTTATTTACCATTTTGCAGATTTCATTCACTTCGTGGAAGCTAGCTTGCTATGATGGAGTGCTTGCTTTTCCTTTGATGAAACTTTGCATTGTATCTAGCTTGTTATGATGGATGGAACTATGTGATATGGATCATTGCATCTAACTTGCTATGTTGATGAAACTTTGCATTGTAATATATATATGGATGGAACTATGTGTATGGATGGAACTTGCTTATGTATGAACAATGTGTATGGATGAAACTGATGTGATATGTGATATGAAACTTATGTGCTGGATATGTGCTGGATATGTGATATGAAACTTATATATTTTCTGTGCAAATTGTGGGATTTAATAAAAAACAGAAAAAACAGACAATATGCAGGCTCTTTGCCGTCTGCCACCGACGGCAAAGAGCTCTTTGCCGTCTGCCGCGGACGGCAAAGAAGCCACGTGGCAGCCAACTGTGCTTCCTGGGAGCTGACCCATTTGGTCAGTTTGCCTACAGTGGCAGACGGCAAAGACTTTGCCGTCCGTGGCAGACGGCAAAGAACCTGCACTTTGCCATCAGTGGCAGACGGCAAAGAACCTACCATCTAGTGACGTGTAGATGACATCATAAGGCGGACGGCAAAGACCAGAGAAATTTTGCCGTCCGCGGCGGACGGCAAAGGTCTGCCGTTAGCGACTTAACGGACTGACAGCGCAATTATTGCCGTCCGCCCTCTTTGCCGTCCGCCGCAGACGGCAAAGAGCCTTTGCCGTCCGCCGCCAGGAAGCAGACGGCAAAGCAGCTGTTTACCGTAGCCTTCTTTGCCGGAGCCTTTTGCCGTCCGCGGCTGACGGCAAAGGTCTTTGCCGTCTGCCTGTCGAGCCTTTGCCGTCCGCCGTGGCAGACGGCAAAGTAGCTGTTTCCTGTAGTGCATGGCGTCAACAGGGCACACAAGTGATATTATTTGTCGTCGTTGTAAGGGAAGAGGACATTTTGCGAGAGAATGCAAATCTCAGCGTGTGATGATTGCTACTGAGGATGGTGGGTATGAGTCCGCTAGTGACTATGATGAGGAGACTTTGGCTCTTATTACACATGAAGAACACGGTGGAGATGCTTCTGATCATGAGACGCAATACATGGCTGCTGAAGATGCTGACAGGTATGAATGTTTAGTTGCTCAACGTGTTTTGAGTGTGCGGGTTACACAAGCTGAGCAAAACCAGAGGCATAATTTGTTCCATACAAAGGGAGTTGTGAAGGAACGTTCTATTCGCGTCATCATAGATGGAGGGAGCTGCAACAACTTGGTAGCATGGAGATGGTGGAGAAGCTATCTCTCACCACAAGACCACATCCACATCCTTACTACATCCAATGGTTCAACAACAGCGGCAAGGTTAAGGTAACACGTACTGTTTGTGTGCATTTTAGTATCTCTGCATATGCTGATTATGTTGATTGTGATGTGGTACCTATGCAAGCATGTTCCTTATTACTTGGTAGACCATGGAAATTTGATGAAAGTTCTGTAAACCATGGTAGAAACAATCAGTATACTCTTGTTCATAAGGATAAAAATATTACTTTGCTTCCTATGACTCCTGGTTCCATTTTGAAAGATGATATTAATAGAGCTAACAAAGCAAAACAGGAGAAAATAAGAGTGAAAATCAGATTGTGGCAAAAGAATTTGAGCAACAAATAAAGCCTAATAATAAACCATCTAGTGTTGCTTCAGAAATTAAATTGAAAAGTGCATGTTTACTTGCCACCAAATCTGATATTGATGAGCTAGATTCTAGCAAATCTGTTTGCTATGCTTTTGTGTGCAAAGAGGCATTATTTTCATTCGAGGACGCGCCTTCCTCTTTGCCCCCTGTTGTCACTAACATTTTGCAGGAGTTCGCTGACATCTTCCCACAAGACGTGCCACCGGGATTACCACCTATTCGAGGGATTGAGCATCAAATTGACTTAATTCCCGGTGCATCGCTACCCAACCGTGCACCATACCGTACCAATCCAGAGGAGACGAAGGAGATTATGCGTCAAGTACAGGAGCTGCTCGACAAAGGTTATATACGCGAATCTCTTAGTCCTTGTGCTGTTCCTATTATACTAGTGCCTAAAAAGGATGGTACGTCGCGTATGTGTGTTGATTGTAGAGGCATTAATAATATTACTATTCGTTATCATCATCCTATTCCTAGGCTAGATGATATGCTTGATGAATTGAGTGGCTCTACAATATTCTCCAAAGTTGATTTGCGTAGTGGATACCATCAAATTCGTATGAAATTGGGAGATGAATGGAAAACAGCATTTAAAACTAAGTTTGGTTTATATGAGTGGTTAGTCATGCCTTTTGGGTTAACTAATGCACCTAGTACTTTCATGAGACTAATGAACAAAGTTTTACGTGCTTTCATTGGACGATTTGTGGTAGTCTATTTTGATGATATACTGATTTATAGCAAACTTTGGAAGAACATTTGGAACATTTACGTGATGTTTTTATTGCTCTACGTGATGCACGTTTGTTTGGTAACCTTGGGAAGTGCACCTTTTGCACCGACCGAGTATCTTTTCTTGGCTATGTTGTTACTCCACAGGGAATTGAAGTTGATAAAGCCAAGATTGAAGCTATTGAGAGTTGGCCGCAACCCAAAACGGTCACACAAGTGAGGAGTTTTCTTGGACTCGCTGGTTTCTATTGGCGTTTTGTGAGAGATTTTAGCACCATTGCTGCACCTCTCAATGAGCTTACAAAGAAGGATGTGCCTTTTGTTTGGGGTACCGCACAGGAAGAAGCCTTCACGGTATTGAAAGATAAGTTGACACATGCTCCTTTACTCCAACTTCCTGATTTTAATAAGACTTTTGAGCTTGAATGTGATGCTAGTGGAATTGGATTAGGGGGTGTGTTATTACAAGATGGCAAACCTGTTGCATACTTTTCTGAAAAATTGAGTGGGCCTAGTCTGAACTATTCTTCTTATGATAAAGAATTATATGCTCTTGTTCGGACTTTAGAGACATGGCAACATTATTTATGGCCCAAAGAATTTGTTATACATTCTGATCATGAATCTTTGAAACATATTAAAAGTCAAGCTAAACTGAATCGTAGACATGCTAAATGGGTTGAATTCATTGACACTTTCCCTTATGTCATTAAACACAAGAAGGGTAAAGAAAATGTTATTGCTGATGCTTTGTCTCGTCGCTATACTATGCTTTCACACCTTGACTTCAAAATATTTGGTTTGGAGACCATCAAAGATCAATATGTGCATGATGCTGATTTTAAAGATGTAATGCAGAATTGTAAAGAAGGACGAACATGGAACAAGTTCATTATTAATGATGGCTTTGTGTTCCGTGCTAACAAGCTATGCATTCCTGCTAGCTCTGTTCGTCTTTTGTTGTTGCAGGAGGTGCATGGAGGAGGATTAATGGGACACTTTGGCATGAAGAAGACGGAGGACGTACTTGCTACAAATTTCTTTTGGCCAAAGATGAGATGGGATGTTGAGCGTTTTGTTGCTCGCTGCACTACATGTCAAAAAGCTAAGTCACGACTCAATCCTCATGGTTTATATATGCCTTTGCCTGTACCTAGTGTTCCTTGGGAGGATATATCTATGGACTTTGTTTTAGGTTTACCTCGAACAAAGAAGGGGAGGGATAGCATATTTGTTGTCGTGGATAGATTCTCGAAAATGGCACACTTTATACCATGTCATAAAAGCGATGATGCTGTTAATGTTGCTAATTTGTTCTTTCGTGAAATTATTCGCTTGCATGGTGTGCCAAATACTATTGTTTCAGATCATGATATAAATTTCTTAGCCACTTTTGGAGATGTTTGTGGGCTAAGTTGGGGACTAAACTGCTTTTTAGTACTACTTGTCACCCCCAAACTGATGGTCAAACTGAAGTAGTCAATAGAACATTGTCTACTATGCTAAGGGATGTTTTCAAGAATAATAAGAAAATGTGGGAAGAATGCTTGCCTCATATTGAATTTCCTTATAATCGTTCGTTGCATTCTACTACTAAGATGTGCCCTTTTGAAATTGTGTATGGTTTACTACCTCGTGCACACATTGATTTGTTGCCTCTTCCATCTTCAGAGAAGGTTAATTTTCGTGCTAAACAACGTGCTGAATTGATCTTAAAAATGCATGAGTTAACTAAGGACAACATTGAGCGTATGAATGCTAAATATAAACTTGTTGGAGATAAGGGTAGAAAACATGTTGTCTTTGCACCTGGAGATCTTGTTTGGTTACATTTGCGTAAGGATAGGTTTCCTAATTTGCGCAAATCAAAGCTAATGCCACGTGCTGATGGTCCTTTTAAGGTGTTAGAGAAAATAAATGATAATGCATATAAACTTGAGCTGCCTGCAGATTTTGGGGTTAGTCCCACTTTTAACATTGCAGATTTGAAGCCTTATTTGGGTGAGCAAGATGAGCTTCTGTCAAGGACGACTTCATTTCAAGAAGGGGAGGATGATGAGGACATCAATACCATTGTTACACCCACAGCCCCTACTACTACATATAATGGACCAATTACTAGAGCTCGTGCACGCCAATTAAATTATCAGGTACTTTCGTTTCTTGGTAATGATTCTAATGTTCATGAGAATATGATGCTGCCTAAATTGGATACATTTGTTTTGCTTACAAATGAAGGGCCTGGCATGGATAAGAGGGATGAACATTGGAGCAAGAAGAAGCATGGAGTTGATGGCATGCGCAAGGGGAACAAGAATGGAGTTACAAGTGATGATTTCAGGACTTTGAAGCCACCATAATGAGTGCATGAAGCCTTGGATGAAATATACAAGATGCCACTCCATAAACTCGTCCAGAGGCTATTCTAGGTGCTGCGTCAACTTATTATTGGGCCAGGCCCATGTAATTTCGAAATACATAAGTATAGGCTGTTTTTAGAGTCCGTATGTGTGGGGAAACAAGAGATAGGGTTGGTTTCGGACCCCTTCCCCAAGGGCCACGAAATTCCCCCTCTTCCTCCATATATACAGCCCTTAGGGCACCATTTAGACTTTGCGGGTTTTGTTTAGATCAAAAGTTTGCCATAGTTGCAACTTTGCGTACTTCATTTGTGTTCAACGACCAGACCAAGACGTCACAGAACCCCACCTTCATTAATAAAGCTTTCCTCTTATATTCGCAATATCCAGATTGCAATCTTAGTTTCTTGCTTGTTGTTCGTTTGCTCGCAGGAAACAGGCCCTCGTGGTCAGGTTGATCGTGCTCCGGCGTGGTCAATAACCCTCGGAAGTTGGTTTAGTGATTGCTAAGGCGCGACGTCTCGCACGTTCGTAGTCGGATCGTCAAGGTCGACTCCCACAGAAAACGATAGCCACCATCTCATCGAAACATCGGGACACCTTTGCCTCTATCAGAGTGTGTTTAATATATCGATAGTCGCGTCCTCGATCATGGACACAGTTTGATGAGGGTGGAACCCTATACGGCTGATCTTTCATGAAAGGAGCGGATCCCGCGATGAACACGAAGAACATGAGGAGAAATTATGAGGGGAAACATGAGAGAATCACTCAAACCGACAAGATTAGGTCACACATATGCTAGATCCGAGTACACATAGAGATCACACGGTCCAAATCCAACAAGAGACGATACATAGGGTAACCGGTTCTTCTCCGCGAGGAGCTCTTGAGGACTTCCCGTTAGGGGTCTTGGATCCAAGTGGATCTTCTCCAAAGAGGTGTCGGTCCCTTGCGATGGAGTAGATCCGTATGGATGAACGAGGCTCTATCTCACATATGAGTTATCACAATGCTAACCCTAGAAAGAGGGAGGAGGAGGAGTATATATAGTCTAGGTGGGCGAAGGGGTACTTGGGCCTCGACCCTTTACTGTGCGCAGACAGACGAGGCCGGATATCCAGGCCTTCAGGAGGAGTCTGATGTCCCGGCTGGGGGCCGGATGTCCGGGCTGGCGTGGTCGATCTCGGTGCTCTCTAGATAGAGGGTGCCGGATTTCCGGGCTTCGGGCCGGATGTCAGGGCTGGGCCAAATGTCCGGGCTGTGGCCGGATATCTGGGGCATGTAGGTACTTGGCGGCTGGGCGGCTGCTGTGGGTGATGTTCCAGGGGCCAGATGTCCGGGGTCTTGGCCGGATGTCCGGATCCTGGAAGTTGTTCTTGACTCCTTCCGTTGGTTCTCTTCGTCCATGAACTTGGGGACTTGTCCGTCTTCACGTGCATCTTCAGGAGGGTCCTCCTGGTACCTAACCATGCACAACATTTCGGACTTAGGTAGTAGCCATGTCTCGAGTGGATCATATGTGATATCACTAAGGAAGGAAGTCACCTCGGTCTCGAGAGCTCTAGCTTCTGCTCGTGTCATAGGTCCTCTTGGCACTTGGTGAGACAATGGTAGGTCCATGGGGATGACCATAGGATGCTCCGCATCATCTCCCCTCCCTTGGGAAAGATCCGACCTCGGATCAAAATCTTCATCACCATGGTAGGGAGAGAGATCGTTGACGTTGAAGATGTCACTCACGGAGTACTTGTCGCGTGGGATGTCGATCTTGTAGGCGTTGTTGTTGTAGCGTGCAAGCACCTTGAAGGGTCCATCGGCTCATGGTTGAAGTTTGGACTTGCATTCATTGGGGAAGTAGTCCTTGCGAAGGTGTAGCCCCAAAAGATCTCAAATGTTGAATATCATGGGTTGCTTGTTGACGCTGAGCTTGGTCGCGAGTCGTTGTACTTGGCACTCGATGGTGTGCCTCGTATCTTCATGCATCTTCTTCAGGTAGTTCATTCGGGCACTCGCGTCCATGTTGTTGCGCTCTTGTAGTAGTAGAGGAAGAATGTCCAATGGGGACAACGGCTTGAAGCCGTAGACGACCTCGAAGGGGGACTTGCCGGTAGTCGGATGTCTTGCGCGGTTGTAGGTATACTCGGCGATGGGTAGGCACTCCACCCACTCCTTGATGTTCTTCTTGATTAACACGCGTAGTAGAGTGTAGAGTGTACGGTTCGTCACCTCCGTTTGGCCGTCGGTTTGAGGATGGTATGCCGAAGAGAATAAGAGCTTGATTCCGAGCTTGGAGCATAAAGTCTTCCAAAAGTAACTCAAGAACTTGACGTCGTGGTCCGAGACAATCGTCTTTGGCACTCCGTGTAGGCGCAAGATTTCCCTACAAAATGATTTTCAACATGTGAAGCATCGTCTATCTTATTGCATGGTATGAAATGTGCCATTTTAGAGAATCGGTCCACAACAACAAACACATAATCTTTTCCATTTCTAGTTCTAGGCAAACCAAGCACAAAGTCCATACTAATATCTTCCCATGGGTGATATGGAATTGGAAGGGGCATATAAAGGCCATGAGATTGAGCTTTAGACTTAGCTTTGCGACATGTTGAGCATTGGGTGGTGAAACGTGAGACGTCGCGAAACATCTTGGGCCAAAAATAGTTCTTGGAGAGCGTAGCAAATGTCTTGTCGCGTCCAAAGTGACCCATTAGTCCTCCTCCATGAGATTCTTGCAAAAGTAACAAACAAAGAGAAGACTCGGGGATGCATAGTTTGTTAGCTCTCATAAGATAATCATCCTTGATGTAATAGCGTTCCCAAGATGTATGCGTCAAACATTTGGCATATGGAATAGCAAAAGTAGGATCATGCGCATACAAGTCTTTTATGTGCTCAAAGCCAATGACATTCAATTCAAGTTTGGTGACAAGCATGCATATGCGGGAAAGAGCGTCCGCCACAACATTTTCCTTACCTTTAATGTATTGATGACATAAGGAAATGACTCAATGAACTCACTCCATTTAGCATGACGCTTGTTCAACTTAGTTTGACCCTTAAGGTATTTAAGCATTTCATGGTCGGTATGGATGACAAATTCATGAGGGCAAAGATAATGTTCCCATTCATGCAAAACTCGCACTAAAGCATCTAGCTCTTTGTCATAGATGGGGTAATTGAGGTGTGCTCCGGAAAGTTTTTCGCTAAACTAAGCAATTGGGTGCTTCTCTTGCGTTAACACACCTCCTATGCCATTACCACTAGCATCGCAATGAATTTCAAAAGTTTTGTCAAAGTTGGGTAATGCAAGCACGGGAGCATGAGTAAGTAAATTCTTGATCTCATGAAATGCGCTATCTTGAGATGGTCCCCAAAGAAAGGGTGCATTCTTCTTACTCAAAGCATGTAAAGGAGATGCAATAGTGATAAAATCTTTAACAAATCTACGGTAGAAATCGGCTAAACCAAGGAAGCTAAGCACTTGTTGGGGCCAAGTTTTAATAGCACTGATCTTAGATTCATCAACATGAACACCCTTATAAGACACAACAAAACCCAAGAAAACAAGCTTATCAACACCGAAAAGGCATTTTTCCATATTAGCATAAAGGCGCTCTTTCCTAAGGGTTTGCAACATGGTCCAAGTATGGGTGACATGTTCTTTGAGGGATTTGCTAAACACAAGAATGTCGTCAAAGTAGACCACAACAAATACACCAATATAGGGTCGAAGAAAGAAATGCATGAGTCGCGTGAATGTACTGGGTGCTCCGGATAAACCCATTGGCATAACAAGCCATTCATATAAGCCAAATTTGGTCTTAAATGTGGTTTTCCATTCATCACCTTATTGGATGCGTATTTGATATATAGTAGCCACTTTTAAGATCAATTTTAGATAAAATGGTGGCTCCACTAAGTTCATCTAGCATATCATCTAGGCGTGGAATGGGGTAACGATAACGCACGGTAATAGCATTGATAGGACGACAATCAGAACACATGCGATACGTACCATCTTTCTTGGGAACCAGGATTACCGGTACGGCACAAGGGCTCAAGCTTTTGCGTACATGGCCGTTGTCGATGAGTTGTTGTACTTGCCGTTGGATCTCCTTAGTTTCCTCGGGGTTGACGCGGTAGGGAGCCTTGTTAGGAAGGGGTGCTCCGGGGATGAGGTCTATTCGATGTTCAATGCCTCGTAGTGGAGGTAAACCCGGAGGTAGCTCGTCGAGAAATACATCTTGGAATTCCTGCAATAGAGAAGATAGCACTAAAGGTAGATTGTGAGAGGTGTTAGCTTTTGGTGTCTCGTCCTTGCACAAAAGGACATAGTGCATGACACTTGATGGGTTCTCATATACTTCTCTCATCTTACTTTTGGTAGCAAATAGGACTAAGTTTTTCTTGTCGCTCATCATGGAGGCACTCAATTTTGGCTTGTGGCGCTCACTATCTTTTTGGTGGTTCGCTCTCTCACTATTCTCTCCACGATGGGTGGCTTGCTTGTCGGCGATCACTTGGCTTGGAGACATAGGTCGAAGTACATATTCCTATCCTTTCATCTTGAAGCTATAGTGGTTTGTACGCCCGTTGTGGATGACGCCTCGGTCAAATTGCCATGGCCATCCAAGAAGGAGGTGGCAACGGACATCGGAATGACATCACACTCCAAAGTGTCTTCGTAAGCTCCGATCTTGAAGGAAACTTGTACCATATGCTCGACTTGGATAGTGCTAGAGTCGCTTAGCCATTGAACCTTGTAGGGATGCAGGTGCTTCATCTTGACTAATTGGAGCTTGGAGCATAGTTCTTCACTTGCCAAGTTATGACAACTGCCTCCATCGATGATGACCTTGACAGACCTTCCATTGATGCTGGCCTTGGTGTGGAAGATATGGCATCTTTGGTCTTCGTCTTGTTGATGTTGAAGAGTCAAAACCTTGGATACAACGAGAGCGAGGCTCGAATCTTCGTCACAAAAGACTTGATCATCTTCATCCTCATTCACTTGCCGGTGCATGGCCACTTGCTCAAGGGCTTCCATTTCTCCTTCACTCATGGAGTCATATGTACCATCATCGTTGAAGACCATGGTGCGCTTGTTTGTACACTCGAAAGACTTGTGGCCTCGACCATCGCATGTGAAGCATTTGAAGGAACTTGTCTTGATGGTCTCATCGGTTGGGGTAGATGATGATGAAGCTCTCGGCTTGAAGTTGCTTGTATTAGGAGGACGACTTGAGGTTGTCGAAGTTTTCTTGTAACTTGACTTGTTATCGTTGCTTGTAGATATCTTGGTTGAGGTAGAAGGTGTTGTAGTCGTTGAAGCTTGGTTGTTGGAGAAGCCATAGGACTTGGATGAGAACTTGGCATACTTGAAGTCATCTTGCACTTGACGTTCCACTTTGGTAGCTTGGTGCACTAGCTCAATGAGGTTCGAGTATGGTTGAAAGTCGTCTATCTTCTTGATAGGATGATTGAGTCCATTCAAGAAACGTGCCATAGTTTGCTCAGCATCTTCCGTGACATTGGCTCGTATCATGGCAATCTCCATTTCCTTGTAGTACTCTTCGACGCTTTTGGTTCCTTGCTTGAGGAGTTGGAGTTTCTTGAAGAGGTCGCGGTTGTAGTAGGTTGGTTCGAAACGTGCTCTCATGACATCCTTCATTTGCACCCCAGTTGTGATGGGTGGTTCACCTCTTGCCGCTCGGCGCTCAATGATTTGTTCCCACAAAATGAGAACATAATCTTGGAACTCAAGGGATGCCATCGCGATCTTCTTCTCTTCCTCATAGTTGTGCAAGCGGAAGATTTTGTCAACCTTCAATGCCCATGAAAGGTACTCTTCGGGATCATTGCTTCCAGAAAACTTGGGCACGGTGAACTTTAGCTTGCCATAGCGTTGCTCTTCATTGTGTTGGGGTCGGGAATGATGACGTCCTTGGCGAGGAGGATTGTCTCCCTCAACTTGCTCTTGTCTTGGAGAATTTGCATTATCTTCTTGCTCTTGGTGAACTTGATGTTCTTGTTGAGCTTGTCGAGCTTGATGATGCACGCGAACTTGATATATTCGTTCTTGAACTTCATCATGAAGCGCTTCTTGTTGCTCACGAGCTTGGCGGTTGCACGTGGCTACAGCTCGACTTGAATCTCGGAGGGCACGTTGCGCCTCAAGTGCTTGAGCTTCACGTAGTTTTTGTTCCTGGCGTTGTGCCTCGGCATCTTGTGCATCTTGGTGTTGTCGCGCACGCTCTTCCTCTTGTTGTTGGCGTTGACGTTGCCGTTCTTGTGCATGCGCAAAAGTAGCTTGGTTCTGACAGTGTCATTGTTCTTGTGCGCAAGCTTGCTCTTGAGAGTCATTGTCATGTAGAGGATTGCGGTTTGCTTGACGATCTTGACACGCAGCGCGACAAAGAGTGTTCGATGTCGGAGTGCTTGAGCCGGAGATGGTGTCGTTGGAGTGTCGACTCGAGCGGCTCCGTCTTGAGTAGGATGAAGTGGTAGAAGATCGGTTGACCAACAAAGCACGAATCTCGTCCATTCTTGTGTCATTCTCTTGTTTGTGGTCGTCGAGCTTGTTGTCGAAGTAGTCTCTTGTACGTTCCTCGGAGAGTCTCAAGTCGGTGGCGAGGTTGTCGATGTGTTCGTTCATTGCTTGTTGCTCTTGATGCAAGGCTCGTTGTGTACCAAAGAGGTGGCTCTTGGTGACGTAGGAAGTCATGTCGTTGTCTTGCTCGATAAAGAGTGGGTTGGTAGAAGTACTTGGCCTATCCATCATTCCAAGGAAATATGTGAGGGGGAGAAAGAGAAGAACTTATACCAAATGTACCTTGACCGAGGTTGAAGATGGATCGATGATCACTCAAATGTGGAACAAGGAAATAGCACAATTGGTACCAATTCTTGTATGTTTCTCACACCTACACAAATAAAAGCTTATGGTGGAGCTTGGTTAGGATGGTGGCACAAAAATTGATGCAATTGTTAGTGAGCTTCAATAATGTTGGAAAAGATTCACAAATTTGCAAATGCAACAAGTAGACCAATAGCAAGATATGGTACACAGAAACACACACGCAAATAGATAAGTGGGGTTGTGCAACCAAGGAATGAGCCAAAATGTGGAATCCACGAAAATGCTCTTATTGCACAACACTAGAGAGACGCTAGCACGATTGCACAATAGGCGAATACAAAACTTGTGCACAACCTACTAAGCAAAAATGCAACGACTTCTATCCCAAGTATGCTATATGTATAGTTTGCCGATGATATGATCCAAGATGATCGAGTATGACAATCTTAATGTAGTATGATGCTATGGTTCTTGCTTATAAGCTCTTTGCTTATATTTCCCATTTTCTTAAAAGCTTTGTTTGGCTCTTTCTCTTTTGAGCTCTTTTCTCATGCAAAACTTCACGAACCAAGATAGCAATTGTGATGCAATGACAACTTTGTGACACAAAAGATGATATCAAGATATGTACCACGATGATATGGTATGTATGCTATGGGAAGTATGACCACTAATGTGCACAAGTGGCGTTGCCGTCAATACTCAAAGGCTAGTCTCGATGGGTAAGATATGCAAAATTGGGCTATGGTGGTTATCAATGTAATGGCAAGAATCTATAATGATGGGATATCACAATACCAAGATGAGGTTACCGTTCTTGCTTACGGTATGGTGTAAAAATGGTGGAGTGGTCGTTGTTGATGATGAGTCCATGGCGAAGATGAGCGGCGGTGATGTTGATGTCGAACCGTACCTAAATAGCCGAAACACAATAGGGCACGGAATCAGCAACTCCAATTCTCAAAGCCAAAATGCATCAAAATTTTCAGAATAGGTAGTGGGTAAGCGATGGTGGTGTTTGCGGAAAGCGGTGGTGCTATGCGGAAGTGATGGTGGTATGCGGAAGTGTGCGTGGGCACCAGAGCAAAATTTGGCGAGAGTTAGGCGGGAAACGGAGCGGTGGATGGAAGTGATGCTGTCAGGGGCCGGATGTCCGGGCTTGAGGGCCGGATGTCCGGGGGTTGGGCCTGATGTCCGGGCTCTGGATCCGTGGACGAACTCGAAGAACTCCGTGTGGAAGAGCAAAATTCGGGGCAAAATTCGGGGGATTTTGTGGATGGAAATTGGGGAAAAGATGGGGGAAAGCTAGATCTACCTACAACACACGAAATCCACGGATCAAATCCAACAAAACTTCATCACACCAACAAATCACGAAAAAAATTGGGGGCTATTTTTGTGGGGAATTTTCGAATTAGGGACAAAATCAACAAAACAAGGCTAGAAAACAAAGAGGGGAGGCTATGAAATCGTGATCAACGTGGCTCATGATACCAAGATGATGAAGGGTGGAACCCTGTACGGCCGATCTTTCACGAAAGGAGCGGATCCCGTGATGAACACAAAGAACACGACGAGAAATCACGAGGGGAAACACGAGAGAATCACTCAAACCAACAAGATTAGGTCACAAATATGCTAGATTCGAGTACACATAGAGATTACACGGTCCAAATCCAATAAGAGACAATACATAGGGTAACCGGTTCTTCTCCGTGAGGAGGTCTTGAGGTTTTCCCGTTATGGGTCTTGAATCCAAGTGGATCTTCTCCGAAGAGGTGTCGGTCCCTCGCGATGGAGTAGATCCGGATGGATGAGCGAGGCTCTATCTCACATATGAGCTATCACAACACTAACCCTAGAAAGAAGGAGGAGGAGGAGTATATATAGTCTAGGTGGGCGAAGGGGTACTTAGGCCTCGGCCCTTTACTATGCACAGACAGACGGGGCCGGATGTCCGGGCGTCGGGCCAGATGTCCGGGCCTTCAGGAGGAGCCGGATGTCCGGGCTGGGGGCCGGATGTCCAGGCTGGCGTGGTCGACCTCAGTGCTATCTGGATAGAGGGTGCCGGATTTCCGGGCTTCGGGCCGGATGTCCGGGCCGTGGCCGGATGTCCGGGGCCTATAGGTATTTAGCGGCTGGGCGGCTGCTGTGGGTGATGTTCCAGGGGCCGGATGTCCGGGGTCTTGGCCGGATGTCCGGGTCCTGGAAGTTGTTCTTGAATCCTTCCGTTGGTTCTCTTCGTCCATGAACTTGGGGACTTGTCCGTCTTCACGTGCATCTTCGGGAGGGTCTTCCTGGTACCTAACCATGCACAACATTTCGGACTTAGGTAGTAGCCATGTCTCGGGTGGATCATATGTGATATCACTAAGGAAGGAAGTCACCTCGGTCTCGAGAGCTCTAGCTCGTGCTCGTGTCATAGGTCCTCTTGGCACTTGGTGAGACTATGGTAGGTCCATGGGGATGACCATAGGATGCTCCACGTCATAGTTCGTAGTAGGTCACACCGTGGATCAACATAAATATTAAACCTGCACACTAAAGTTATACTTGTGGCACTTGATATGATGTTGAAGTTGTTGGAACCATCGAGATGGTTTCTTTTGTGGTCCGGAGGTGATCACCATGGTAAGATGATGATCGTGGTTTAGAGGTAACCGAGATGGTAAACGGGTCCGAGAGGCCCTGTTGTGAGCACTGTCACTTCATGAGTAGCATGTTAAGTTCTTGCACATAACCTGCTTAAATATCATGTTATTGTTTGCCATTGTTGCTTTATTTGTGTGAGCTTGCGAGTACATTCAAAGTACTCACCTGGCGTGTCATGCCAGTTTCAGGAGAAGCCATACCAGAGTTGGAGTTGCATCGTTGCATCGCAGTCTAGGCCGTGTCCACATCAGTGTCCCTGTGAGATGGAGTCCTTCTACGTCGTCTTTCCGCTGCCGCATAGCGATATCGTTA